>NW_007247368.1:65186-134386 GCF_000164805.1 Carlito syrichta
CGCGGGCTCAGGCAATCCACTCACCTCAGCCTCCCAAAGGCGCAGGATTACAGGCTGAGCCACTGAGCCCGGCTGGGAAATAATTTTTTATGTCTGTGTTTTCTTATGTTATTACACTGTGGAAGTTAGTATACCCAATGGTTAAGTGTGACTGGCAGACATTTGGGATTTAGGTTTTTAGTTCTTACTTTTACTTGTTAGAATGACCTCAAAAAAAGTGATTTTTCAAGGTTTTCATTTTCTTTATCTCATCTAGGATAATTCAGGTTTACCTTTATACTTGAAATATGTATTTGTTAAATCACATTGAAATTCTTGGTTAAAAATTCCTATGTTAGTGCAAATAGTATACATTTAAGAGACATCATGTGGAGATTCTGTTTCTGGTGTGTTCACATTGGTTAATAGATGCCAACCAACTTGAGCAATTGTTCCTTTTTCTCAGCTTTGTCTAATTATTTAAGAGGGTTACTTATTCTCTCATTGCTTTCTATCCCTATTTGGATAAAATAGGTATTTTTACCTGGTTTCCAGGAGTTTGTTTTTGTTTTTGTTTTTTAATGATAGTGTTTCCCACATTTTCAGTAGTGTTAAAACTGATGTGCACTTGGGAAACAGGAATGAGTATTGTTTACAACTGTGATTGTTGGTATCGAAAATCCAGCCAGGCTCGGTGGCTCAGCCTGTAATCCCGCGCCTTTGGGAGGCTGAGGTGAGTGGATTGCCTGAGCCTGCAGGTCTCGGGACCTCATCTCTACAATAAATCAAAAAATCAGCCGGGCGTGGTAGCGCATGCCTGTAATTCCGGCTACTTGGAAGGCTGAAGCGGAAGGATTGCCGGAGCCCAGCAGGCGAGGCTGCGGTGGCCGGGAGCGGCCACTGCACTCCAGTCTGGGCGACAGAGTGAGACTCCAATTCAAAAAAAAAAAGAAAATCCACTTTACCTTTGGCACGACCTGTGTACATAACTTTTTTCCATCTTAGTCACAGAAGAGAGTAATAAAAGTATTCATGTGTATGAAATGTACATCACATATCAGAACTTTCACCTGTAATTACGGATTTAAACATTTATAGAGATTGGAATGGTAAACCAAGAGTTTTTTTTTTTTTAAAGGAAAGAGATAGGTCTTAGGGAAGAAGGTTGAATATTTGCTTACACAGTATCTAGAACGAAAAGGTAAAATTTTTAAGCAGCTATAGCATATGTAGAGACAGAAAGTAAATCGTTGATTTTACACAGGGTTTGGAGTATTTGCTTAATTCCTTTTTTGTTTTCTGAGTTGGAGTCTCGCTCTTGCCCAAGCTGGAGTGCAGTGGCACAATCATGACTTACTGCAGGCTTGGCTCTCTGGGCTCAGGAGATCCTTCCCCCTCAGCCCTCTGAGTAGCACATGCTACCACGCCCACCTGATTTTTTGATTTCTTGCCTCCACTCTTGAACTCAAGCAGTCCTCCTGCTATGGTCTTCTAAAGCATTGAGATTGCAGGCGTGAGCCACCGTGTCTGGTCAGCTTGCTTATTTTTAAACTTGAAATTAGCAGACTTACTAAATGTTTCCTTTATTCTAGCAAGTGACAGAACATTATTTTGGTATAGATAGCATTACTCAGATTTTGTTTTATTTGACTGTAAATCGCCACAGTCTTGGTATTTTGAAATATATAGAAGAAATTTTCCTTAGCCAAATATTGAAATATCATTTAAATACATTCTGTTCAGCACATACCAGTCCATTTATTTCTCACACTTTGGAAAACTTTCCTAGGTAGAGTGTCCCATCCCTAACCTTTAGAGCAGAGTAGAATTACTTTTTTTCTCCGATGTACCCCAGTTTCCCCAAGTCCATTGTTTTGGCTTTCCCAGTGTCCCCACTTTACCTGTAAGTCTTCATCTTGATGATTTTGTTTGTTTTTGTTCTCTTTGGTGGCACTGGCTCCTTTTGCTCTAGAGAACTTTTTTTTAAAGTTCTGATGATAAAGTGTCTTGAATGTCTGTATGTGTTGTTTTATATGAGTACATGCCTTTGGGTATTACGTAAAAGGATCACCTGTTATCTTTTTTTTTTTTTGAGTTGGAGTCTCATTCTGTTTCCTAGACTGCCTCGACCTGCTGGGCTCCGGCGATCCTTCCGCCTCAGCCTTCCGAGTAACTGGAACTACAGTCATGCGCTACCATGCCCGGATGATTTTTTTGATTTATTGTAGAGATGAGGTCTTGCCAAGTTGCCCAGGCGGGTCGAACCCGCAGGCTCAGGCAATCCACTCACCTTAGCCTCCCAAAGTGCGGGATTACAGGCTGAGCCACCGAGCCCGGCTACCTGTTATCTTTAAGTGGCAGTTTTACATCTGAGCTAATTCTTGAAACAGAGATGTCATCTGATCAGTGCTCATAGGAATTTACTTTCCACCCCCAGATCTGTCTATTAGAGGACGTTTCCTTTCAGTAATTACACCCTATTGGTCAAGTTGCTTCCACAGCTCCTTAATTACATGTTTTGTAACTCCCTTACTACAGCTAGAACTGGGGTGGGCAAGCTCTTTCTGAAAAGAGCCAAATAGTAAGTATTTTAGTCTCTGTTGCAGTTATTCAATCCTGTTTTATAAAGTGAAAAGCAGCTGTAGATAAGATGGAAAGACACGACTACTTCCAGTAAAACTTTATTTATGGACACTGAAATTTGAATTTTATATAATTTTAATGTGTCATGGAGTATTTTCTTCTTTTAAGCCCTCCATCCACACCCCTCAGCCATTTGCAAGTATAGAAAAGTTTCTTAACTTGTAGACTGTACAGAAGCAGGCAGTGGGCTGGGTGTAGCCAGAAACCCAAAGAAGATCTACATATAGAAGTGGCAACTTATTGAGAGTTTGTATTGATGCAAACACCCAGTTTTGTTACTGTTAAAAAAAGGAAGTAAATGTGTGTTTGTTTTGTTTTGTTTTGCTGTTTTTTGAGTCAGAGTATCACTCTGTTGCCCAGGCTGGAGTGCAGTGGCAGGCTCTCGGCTTCCACAGTCTTGACCTGCTGGGCTCAGGTGATCCTTTGTCTCAGCCTTCCTAGTAGTTGGAACTAAAGTCATGCGCCACCACACCCAGCTAATTTTTTCATTTATTGTAAAGATGAGATCTCACCATGTTGCCCAGGCTGGTCTCAAAATTGTGGGCTCAGGCAATCCTTTCGCCTCAGCCTCCCAAAATGCTGGGATTACTGGCATGAGCCACCATGCCTGGCTGGTATTTCTTAATATGATATCTTTGTTTTGTTTTGTTTTTTTGTTTTTTTGAGACGGGATCTCACTCTGTCACCCAAGCCGGAGTTCAGTGGCAAGATCATGGCTCACCACAGTCTCAACCTCTTTAGCTCAAGTGATCCTCCCATCTCAACCTCCTTGAGTAACAAACTGGGACTACAGGTGCACGCCACCATGCCCAGCTAATTTTTTGTAGAGCTGAGGTCTCACTGTGTTGCGCAGGCTGGTCTCAAACTCCTGGACTCAAGTGATCCTTCCACCTCAGCCTCCTAAAATGATCTGATTACAGGCATGAGGCACTGTGCCTAGCGTAAATCTTTTTTTTTTTTTTTTTTTGAGTTAGAGTCTTACTCTGTTGCCCAGGCTGGAGTGCAGTGGCATGCTCATGCCACCACAGCCTTGACCTGCTGGGCTCATGTGACCCTTCTGCCTCAGCCTTTGAAGTAGTGGAACTGCAGGCACGTGCCACCATGCCTGGCTAATTTTTTGATTTGTTGTAGATATGAGGTCTTGCTAAGTTGCCCAGGCTGGTCTTGAACCTGTGGGCTCAGGCAATCCTCTCACCCTGACCTCCCAAAGTGCTGGGATTATAGGTGTGAGACACCACACCTGGCCTTGAAATCATTTTGATGGAAACTTTAGAGATAGAATAGCTCCCTAGTAAAAGATTAAAACTGGTATTCCTTGTCAGATATTACATGTGGAAAATTACCAAGGACTGCAGAGCAAAATCTTTTATTTACAAATTGACAGAGGCTTGAATACACAGGAACTGTATAGATTTGTTTGATATAAGGGTTTCATTTAAGGTAAAGAACTGCCTTCGAGGCTATTTCAGCTGGTGATTTCTATTTTGGTGTATTCTGTCCCCACCTGATGATTTGTACAATGTAATAGTGATAATTCAGAGCTAGAGAGTAGGTTGTTTCTAATTTTAACCCCCCCCTTTTAAAAAACATTATAGCTTTTTATCTGAAATACTGAAAGAGCCAAAATGTCTTCTCTTTGATAGGGGTTACTGTCTCTTTGCTTAAACTGAAAAACACAGCCTGTTTGTTTGATTTTGTTGGCAATAAGTAGTGCCTGGACACTATATATTTCACAGCAGACACTTTTTTTTCTACTTAACATTAAGCAGTTGCTTAATTTGAAGAACTGTTACTTCTGTTGATTCTCGCTATGACAAATTTCAAAGTGAAATCTGAATTAAGAGGGTTCCGACTCATCAGGACAGGAAACTAGTTTAGTCTACAGTGAACCTTTTAAAGACCTCATCAGTTAGTAGTCTAAAACAGATTTTGGGAAAAATCCACTGATTAGTGTTTAAAATACTTTTTGGTTTGGAGTTTATTTTCTTTTGAAAAACCTTCTTGAAGAATTTCTGTTCTATTTAGAGGGGAAAAAATCATATTTGTCTACTTCATACTGTATCACAAGTCACTCAGTCTAATTACTAATCTCTTCTTGGTAAAAGCCCTTGTAGACACTGAATTGTTTATTCATCCTTGTTTTTAACCTGAGGGCATATTGTGGCTGAGTTGCTAGTTTTTTCCCCTTTTATTGTCATTCTGCAGTTTCTCCCTCTATTTTGGTAAAGGATGGTTGATTTTGATGTGTGTGAGGCATTCAGAATTTGATAGCTGTGTAAAAGGGTCAGCATGCCCTTCTCAACACCCTCTCTTGTCCTTAATGAGAGTTCTAATCGGCTTGTGCTTTCGGTAGTTTGTCATAGGTAGGTAAAGCGTCAAAGGGAAACCTATATTGATTGATTAATTGGAGTTCTATGTCAGACAGCTTTTTATTTGGGGGTGCACAACCTAGATTGGAATTCAGGTTCTGAAAGTAACTATACAGTCATCTGTCAGTGTTTATGGGGGATTGGTTCCAGCACCCCTCTGCATATACCAAAATCTACAAGTGTGCAAATCCCTTATATAGCATGGCGTAGTGTTTGCACATAACCTCCACACATCCTTCTGTGTACTTGAAACCGTCTTCTCCCTTATGGTTTAAATCATCTCTAGATTACTTATAATATGTGATACAATGCAAATGCTATGTACATAGTTACTATACTGTATTGTTTAGGGACTAATGATAAGATCAAAAACCTACACATGTTCAGAACAGATGCAACCATCTTCCTTCTCCCGCCTGCCCCTGGATATTTTCCAACCAGGGATGGTTGGAACCACAGATGCAGAACCAATGGCTACAGAGGCTGACTTCATGGTGTTGTTGAATAGCTGTTATGGAACACCTTTGTTGCTAGGTTTGCTTAATTATTAGGTTGAAGTGGTAATAGTACTGTTCTATAGGAATATTGTCACATACATAAAATACCTAGAGAAATCTTTGGCATGTAGGACGCAACAAACATTAGTATCGTCACTCACAGTTGCGATGAAAAAACCAATGTGGGGTTTAAGAAGGAAAGGGACATTATCAGGATTGAATTTTAGAAAAATTGGATTGATTGAAAATGGGGTGCAGAGTGAGGCTGAGATAGGAAGACTGGTGTTAGGGATTGAGTTAGCTAGCTTTAAAAGTCAAAATTACAGCACATCCGGTTTGGAGATTTCAGGCATTATCTGCAGTTCTAGACTCAGATCACACTTTAGTCCATAAAATAGGACAAGTGTTCCACTGAGTCGAGCTGGGGAAGTTGACTTTATAGTTGGAAAAGGGGCTGAAGAAAGCAGAAATGAAGAACTGGAAGCAAGCACCAGTTGACTTGCTTGATGAAGGTTCCACAGACCTTAAGTATAAAAATGAAACCGATCTGTGAAGTGCCGCAAATCTGAATGAGGTATGCCTGTGGGCGACTGTCGGCTCCATGCCATTGCTATAGACAGTACGAGAGGTTACTTTATTAAGATGATTTAGTTTTCAGTTTTGATATTAACTAGCACTGAGAAACCTATCTCACATGTTTAAGCTGTTAGAAAGGACAACATATTTGCCAGATTATGATGAAAATTTCTAGTAGAGGCCAGCAGCCCTTCCAGCTGAGAGAATCAAGTGTGAGACCGAGGCGCCAAATCCCCTGTCAGGTACCTCGCTTCTCGCCAGAAGTTTTAAGACTCTCTGGGAAAAGAACAAAAACTCTTCCAGCTCAACTCTTCTACAGCCAGGGATTGTGTGTCCCGGCCTGCGGGGAGTCCAGGCTGTGTTGAAGGTTTTAGGGAAACAGACCTCTGCATTTCTCCCAGCAGTCTGAGAATCCAGTGCTAGCTGTCCAAGCTGTGCTAGCATAGGGCAGTGTCTTAAAGGTGGGGTGTTCTTCTCCAAGGAGTGAAATGGGTAAGATGACCTGTTGGGGTGCAGGAGAAATATTAAAACTTTTGCTTTTTTTTTCTTTTTGTGAGTTGGAGTCTCACTCTGTTGCCCAGGCTGGAGTGCAGTGGTACACTTATGTCACCCCAGCATCATCCCGCTGGGCTCCAACAATCTTTCTGCCTCAGGAGCTACAAGGACGTGCTACCATTCCCAGCTAATTTTTTGATTTTGTTGTAGAGACAAGGTCTCGCCAAGGTACCTGGGCTGGTCTCAAACCCTCAGACTCAGGCAATCCACTTGCCTCAGCTGTCCAAAGTGCTGGGATTATAGGCTGAGCCACTGAGCCCAGCCAAAATTTTTGCTTTTTAATTTTAGTAGGACATGAATACATTTCATGTACAAATAATGTATTTTGGGATATATCCTTTTGTCTACCGTAGGGTTATATAATTATAAAAACACCCCCCTACAGTGATCTATGAGGCCTATTCTGATCTCTGACTCATTTATTGCTAGCGCCACTCCCCTCCCCACAATTATGTTCTAGCCCCTCTGGCCTTTTGTCCCTCCCTCCCTCCTCCCTCCCTCCCTTCTTTCTTTCCTTCCTTCCTCCCTGCCTCTCTCTCCCTCTCTGTCTCTCTCTTCCTTTCTTCCCTTCCTTCCCTCCTTCTACTTCCTTCTCTCCTTTTCTTCCCTTTCTTTTGTCAGAGTCTTACTCTGTCCCCCAGGCTGTGTGGAGTACAGTGGCATGCTCATGGCCACCACAGACTCAACCTGTGGGGCTCAGGCAATCCTTCTGCCTCAGCCTTCCAAGTTGCTTGGACTGCAGGTGTTCATCACCACATCTGGCTAAGTTTATGATTCGTTGTAAACACAATGTCTCACTTTGTTATCCAGTCTGGTTTCAAATTCCAGAGCTCAGGCAATCCTCTCCACTCGGCTTCACAAAGTATTGGGATTATAGGCATGAGCCACCATGCCTGGCTTCATCTGTTACTTAAGTGAGTTTTGCCCTGGTGGTGTCCTCTGCTCCTGGTGTTCTTCCCCAGAGAGCCATTTTATGCTCTTGGCTAGCTTCCTCCCCTCCTTAAAGGATTTGTTCTAGTTTCATTTTTCCTGAATTCTACCCTGACTACTCATTTTTATACTACGACTGGTATCTATCCTCTGTATACTCTGAATCCTTATCTTGCTGTAGTTTTTCTTTTTCTTTAGCACTTACTGCCTTTTAGTATACTGTATGATGTATTTATTAAATCAGCTATTATTGTTTGTTTCTCCTTGTAGACTATAAGCTCCATGAAGCCAGGACTCACTATTTTGTTCACAGATATATTCCAAGTGCTTAGAGCAGTGCCTGTTCTATATATATTTTTTGAGTGAATAAGGAATCTGGCCTAATAAGTTTCTGTCATAAGTGAATACATTATTTATGAATATTTAGGTACTCAAAAATAAATAGAAAATGCTGCATGCCCTGAAGTGGCTTCATGTAGTGGTGAAGAGCAATTTGTAAGAAAGTAATTTTTTTTTTGGAGTTGGAGTCTCACTCTGTCACCCAGGCTGGAGTGCAGTGGCATGCTCACAGCCACTGCAGCCTCGACCTGCTAGGCTCAGGTGGTCCTTCTGCCTCAGCCTTCCAAGTGCCTGGAACTACAGTCATGCACCATCATGCCTGGCTAATTTTTTGATTTATTGTAGAGATGAGGTTTCACCAAATTGCTCAGGCTGGTCTTGAACTCCTGGGCTCAGGCCATCCTTTCACCTCCGCCTCCCAGAGTGCTGGGTTACAGGCATGAGCCACCATGCCCAGCCCAATTAGATTTCAATCTGTGTGGAATGCAGCAGTAGAATTCTATGCAGGCTAGGAAGTGGCAGTGATAAGAGGATGATTAATTTCTAGAGGTAGTAGTAGATACATCAGCATTTGAATAATTTAAGTATTTTGAAAGTGTAACTGTTTTTAATCCATTTACTGTTGGTAGGCCTATTTTTACTAGTCCAGAGGAAATGGAAATGAGGAAAATTACTTAGATGCAGTATTTGTGACTGTAAAAAGCTTTTTTTTGAAAGACATGTGTCCTTCCTCTAACTTGAATTAAGCAGATGGCAGATCTCCATCATTTGTCCTCTTGTTTATGCTGTGTGAGTTGTTATTACTTCAGTCATTTACTTGTGCTTTAGTGAGTGTAGTAGCATGCCTATTGGAAATGTATCACTTCTTCACCCACTCCCTTATTCCCAATATACCTTGGGCCCCTTTGAATATTTAATAATAGCCAAAGACACACGTTTGGAAGGAAAAGAATCAGTCAGTGAAGGATTACTTTATTTCACCAAGATTGCTGGACAGAATACTTGGACATCCCTGTTTGACATTGCTCAGTGGCTGTGTAGTTCCTGGGCACTCTCCATAGTGGTGAGTGCTGGAGGGGAGTAGACAGAAAGGGGGTGTGCTGCGGAGACAGGCTCTGCCATTTGTGATAGATGCTCTGCTTACGGGACCCAACTGAGCATCCATTCACACGTACTCCTCATCCACTCATGTAAGTCATGCAGCAATGGTGGAAACGGATGAAAAATCAAAATGCTGATTTTCTGCTTCCTCTTCCCCCCACCCTTTTTTACATCGATCTGCTTCACAAATAACCTCACCATTGGGGTGATTTAGGCCCTGGCTGATTGTTTTAATCCCGCTCTTACAATAGGTCCGTGGCACAGTCCAAGATGACAATTTAATAATGCCTGGCATTCATTGAGCATTTCCTGAGGACTGGTCAAGACTTCACTTGAGTTATTTCGTTTCATTACCATGGTAACCATGTGCAGTAGGTGCTATTGCTAATCACTTTGTACAGGTGTACATATGGAAACTTAGACATGAGCAGGCAGAGACTTGTCCAGCGTTGTCCAGTTAGTAAATCGTAGAACAGGGAGAACTGTGTGATCTGACTCTGGAGCTGCAGCCAGAGCCCTCGCCACGAGGCTACGTTGGCTGAAGCTCCGTCAGTGCTAGGAGGAAATGGTGCTCCTGCTCTCAAGAGCTCCAGACGAGAGAGCATCACTTGCGCTTAAACTCACATGACAAAACACACAGGACTAAGCCTCTCCATTGAGGAAATTGAACAGTAGTTCTAGCTAAAAAAAAAATTCACTTTCTTGTTTGAGGTTAGGGATTTATTTGCCTGCACCATGGGTTTTTTGCTGTTGTTGTTGTTTGTTTGTTTGTTTTAATTTTTTTGCTTTTGGTCTGATGGAATAGAAGACATTTTTCCCATGCAGTTTGCCTGATTGTCTTCATTTTGCTGCTCTTCAGTGTGGAGCCAGGCACGCTGCTTCAGCTGGTGGGGGCCAAGAAGCAGCAGGAGAGGTAAGCCTCTCATCTGACCCTGATTTAAAGAAAAGTTGTCAAGTTTAGCAATGTAACCCCTTTAGAATTTATACTTTTAGGAATTTTTATGAAAGGCCCAATATCCCGTAAGGTAAATTGTTCTCTTTCTTTCATATGTTGTACTTACTTTTGTTCTTACTCTCACATTCTCTCTTAGCAGAGAAATGGAGGATATAACAAGGATACTATTGGTAAAACAGATGTTTCTTACTTGAAATTGCATGCACTTATGGTCTTGTGTGTTAACCACTCTTAACAACTGTGTTTACTATTGAAACTGGAAATACAGACTTTGATTATAGTTTAGCCAGCTTGTCTCGTACTGTTCTCCTGTAAATGGATTATTTTTAGTTTAAATTTTTGCTGCAAGCCCTTTCCCACTACTTAATTGACTCTTCAATCACCGCTTGCAGTGCACATGTCAGCATTCCCACGGTTGCTAAACAGTGTAGTCGGCACAACGGCAGTTTCTTTGTGAATTACTGGACTCTTTTGATGGCTTTTAATGCTGAACATGGGTTACATTCTGGTTACCTTCCAGGTCTCTAATGAAATCTAGGGAGTGTATGTCTGTCTCTTTCAAAGTTTATCCTAATAGCTCTTGATGGTCATCGTAAAATTATTCATCTGAAACTTAACAGCTTGCAAACAGAATAGGTATCCCAGAATTTGTTTTGCTACTACCTAATGATACCTCTGTTTGAGTCATTGGATACTTTCAGAGCATAACCTTTAAAGTGTGTTTCCACATCTTAATTTGCTACTTGGCACATTTACTTCTAACAAACCAAAACTAAAGCAAATTTTGTGTCATGAGAAACTGCTTGGCAAGCTGTAATATAGGGCTTCTTAGAGGATTATTAATGAAATTGTGAAGTGTATGCAAGCACTTTTTATTGATAAAACAATTACATTAAATTCAGCAGTATTTTCAGTCAATGACAAGGCATTGCATTTGAGAGATACTGAAAACCACGACTGTTGACCTAATGATTAAGTTGCAATTTAAAGCATCCTTGATTTTCCTTTCATTTATCCATCTTACTCTCTTTTTAAAAAAATCATTAATTATGAAACATAATTGTAAATAAATGAGTAAAATGCTAAAAATTGTTTAAAAATATAATGTTAAGTTCTTTGAGGCTAGATTATATGTGTAATTTTGCTCACAGCCTATACTTTTTTTTTTTTTCTTTTAATGGGAAAAAAGAAAAAGAGAGAGAAAGAGAGAGTAAGAGAGAGAGAGGAAGTGGGAGAAAGGCAGGGAGAGAGCTGCAGAGAGGGAGAGAGTGACAGAGAGAGAGAAAGAGAGACCGAGAGCAGCCTATACTTTTAAAAAGCTACTATTCAGTTAGTTAGTTAGTGATGGTTCTCATTTATGCATGCTAAAATTACAGTGATTGTAATATCATTGTAATATCCTTTTTTAAATTTCTGGTGATTGTGTGTATGTATGTTTTCTTTTTTGTTTGAGATTATTATTCTTGCCAGTAGGTGGCAAAATGAAGAAAAATTTCAGTCTGATGTTTACATCTTAAAATGATTGATTGCTTCATTGGGTAGATTCTTTTCTTTTTCATACTGAAATTTTAATACACTCTATCAGGTGATCAAAGCACACTATGGAATGCTGATGGTATGTTTCAGTGAATTTATTTTTTAAAGGTAGCTAAGGTCTTTCAGCAATGTTTTTGTTGATTTTTAATTTAATACAATTTTATCTAGATAATATATGTGCATAGACTTAACGGATCAAATGGTGTTGCAAGGTTTATTTATTTTTGTAATTTTTGATTTCTTCCCTCCCATCCATCAGTTTCACTCCCCAGAAGCAACCTGTTTTAACTTTTTAAACCATTCTTTTTGTTTCTTACCTCAGTATTGCTAAAAGACAGCGTTATGTTATTTTCTACTGTAGGCAGCACTTGCTGAGTTTATCCAATGAGAAATGAGGATTTAGCCTTTTGTATCACCTTCTTTCTCCTCCTCCATCTTCCCATTATGGTTACATACAGTTTGTGATTAGATCAGTATTGAACTGAATAGTGAATATGTACACTGCTATTGTGCTAAAATAGACAATATATATACTATTATGGCAGTGTATATATTGTATTGTATGTTGTATTATTATAGCAGTGTATTATTATACCATTACAGCTGAAACAAATATTCTGGTATGGTTTAAATCCATTTCTTGTACAACTTGTCCGGTTTTTTTTCCCCCCCTGGGATCTCTCTTGTTTTGATTTGTTTCTTTTTGGATGTTCCTATTTCTAAATCAGCCCCACATTTTCCAATAGAACTATTTAAACTACTCTCGTAATGGACAATATTAGGTAATATGTGGATCACTCTTGGTGACCTATAGATTGCTGTCCTTTGTCTTGATGTAGTGTTTAGATCCACCGCTGTTCCTCTGATGACCCCCTTAGAGATACTTTTTCATGGATTTTTGTTTGGTTCTTTCCCTCTCTCATTTATGGAATATCTTCATGAGAGGGAGAGTATGGGAAGTATATGTTTTGAGACTGTGTGTATCTTAAGATGTCTTTATTTTATACTCATACTTAATTCACAGTCTGAATGTAGAATTTTCAGCTGGAGACTGTTCCCACAGAAGTCTGAAGGTATTACTCTGTTGTCTTCTGACTTCCAGAAAAGAAACTTGAGCGAAATACAGTGTACACTAAATGGAACACCAGTAGGAGTCTTTTAGGATTAGTTGCTATTCGAGTGATGCCTTCAGAAAGATAAAGTTACTAGAGCGATGCCTTATGAACCATAAGGAAAAAGATAAGGTTGAGGGAATTTCGTTTCAAATGAAGATCGTTCAGTCTCCTCTAGGGACACTGTGGAGGTAAACATTAAAAGATTTTAAGGTAGCTATAACTATCAAATAGAAATTCATTTTGAGCAGAGCACAGTGGCTTATGACTGTAAACCCAGCACTTTGAGAGACTGAGGGGGAGGATTACTTGAGCCCATGAGTTCAAGACCAGCCTAGGTAACACAACAAGACCTCGGCTCCACAAAACTTTTAAATAAATTAGCCGACCGTGGTTGTGTGTACCTGTAGTCCATCTACTTGGGAGGCTGAGGTGGAAGGATCACCTGAGCCCAGGAGATTGAGGCTGCATTGAGCCCTTATCATGCACTCCAGCCTGGGTGAGTTAGTGAGACTCTGACTCAAAAAAAAGAAACATTTTGATTTATTTCTCTTCTTGACGTACTTTGAGGTAAATAACAAACTTTTGTGGTAATAGCCCTTTGTGTTTGTATTTTAAAGCGCTTTATTGTAATATGATTTTCCAATTGCTACCTTTTCAAAGTCAAATTAATTTTAAATTAATATGCATTGTAATATTTAGATTTTTTTGCCTTGAAGTTTTCATAATATAACATTTAATTCCAAATAAAATGGAGTCCACGAATGGAAAGCCATTCTTTTAAAATTGCCTGTGTAAACAAAGGACACATAGAAATAGAATCAGCAAATATTGTTTTCTGAAATAAAATATCTTTGATGTTGGATATGTTATGAATTTGTTTAGCAGTCTAGTTGAAATTTTTAATTATTTAAAAAAGTTTCTTAAAGCAGAAGCCAGCCATTTTGCTGGGGATAACATTTTTTCAAAGTTAATATGCATCGACTTTTTAAAATTTTCAGTGAGAATTTTCATTCAAGAAAGATTGTCACTAACATTTGATTACAATAATTAATAGTAGTGTAATGACTAAAAATGAGGTAATCAATAGACAATGTGTATAAAATTGCAAGTATTAATTCTTAACCCACTGGTAATTATTTCTAGGAGGCTGTGTTAGCAGAGGTTACTATAGTTTTTCTTTTTCTTTTCTTTTTTTTATTTAGTAGGAGCCTCACTCTGTCACACAGGCTGGAGGGCAGTAGCATGCTCCTGGCCACAGTCTCAACTTGCTGGGCTCAGGCAATCCTTCCACCTGAGCCTTCCAAGTAGCTGGAACTACAGGCACATGCCACCACGCCCAGCTAATTTTTTTGATTTATTATAGAGATGGGGACTTGTCAAGTTGCCCAGACTGGTTTGGAACCCATAGGCGCAGGCAATCCTCTCACCTCAGGCTCCCAAAGTGCTGGGATTATAGATATGAGCCATCGTGTCCGGCCTTACTGTGGTTTTTCTTTAGCTTTTATAATTTATCACAAAAGACAGACTGTTCCTTCTCCAGTAACGAAATTAGTGCCTATTTAATGTTGAAGGGTATCTTGCAAGATTTATGATTCAGATTTTATAGCAAGTCTTATTTTTGGACAATGTGCTTTTTTAGTTGTATGGGCACCTTTTTGGCCTTTTCCCTAGGGACATTAATCCTTGTCTGGAAAGAATAAACTGTAGTCCTCCATAACAACTGACTGCAAACTGCAACCATGACGCCTTGGACTGTTAAAACAAACATTTCTGAACCTTATGGCACAGACTTCCTGTTTTTAAAACTTTTCTGACCTTCCTGAAAAAATAGACCAGCATAGCTATGGTTACATCCTGTGGTTATTTTCATTAAAAAAAAAAAAAAATCTATTGAATGTTTCTAAAGCTCCTGAGTATAAAAGTGATTAATGCACCAAAAAATGTAAATAGCACAGGGCTCATGTCTGATCTCTGCTAGGCCTTCAATAAAAGAGAATAGAACCAACCAGGTTGACTTTTAATGTGTCTCTCTGTTTGTTCAGTGTCTGCTACAATTGGAATGTCAGGAAAACCTCACATTAAAGGACCCATCCTATTCTGGAGAGGTTGTGAAGGACGAGTTTGGCAGTTGTTTCCTTTCACTTGTGAGAATGAACATGCTTTACATTATAATCATTTAAACACACCACAGTGAGCTGATAGAATTACCATATTTTTCATTGTAAGTTAACTTGCTCTGAAGATTGGAGGGGATGGTCCATGTTTAAATTTTATTGTTGGAATTAATCAGATGATATAAACGTTAGAAGTTTCCCTGTCTTCCTTTGTGTACTAAGTTGTGTTTCCTGTAGCAAGTATTTGCTTTTTTAGTCAGTTAAAATTTAACTCTAGAGTGAATGTTCGCCATTGTTCTTTATGTCAAACTCGCTCACTCCTAATGCTTCCCAAAAGAAGTGAGACCACCTTGTGTTTAGGTAGAACATTCTTGAAACTGGCATTTGGTTTTTGTTTTAGGCAATGTATTATACCATGTTTGAGTATATATTTTGACCTAGAATCTTCTGACATTTTCTGGAGGCAGAAAATTCCTGGATCAGTAATGCTACCTGTGGCAAATGGTACTCATTTAATTTTTTGAAATATTTAAATATATTTATTTTTTCTAAAATAGATGTGTGTGATTTTTAAAAGTGTATGGTTTATTGGAGGCATAGTAAGGCATAATATTAGAGAAAACAGCATCAATAATAATAACAAAAAAATGGGCAAAGTGATATTTTTGAATTTGTATACATTATTTTAGTTATACAAATATCTACCTGGTTCTTATTGGATATAATAATGCTTGCAGTTGGGTTGTTGAATTGTCTTAAGATTATTCTAGTAAATTTGGCTGGACCTTCTCACTGATTTTATTTTTATTATTTTGAGTCGGAGTCTCACTCTGTTGCCCAGGCTGGAGTGCAGTGACCGCACCCAGCCACTGCAGCCTCAACCTGTTGGGCTCCGGCCATCCTTCTGCCTCAGCCTTCCAAGTAGCCGGAACTACAGGCACGCGCTACCACGCCTGGCTGATTTTTTGATCTATTGTAGAGATGAGGTCTTGCCAAGTTGCCCAGGCGGGTCTCGAACCCGCGGGCTCAGGCATTCCACTCACTTCAGCCTCCCAAAGTGCGGGATTACAGGCTGGCAACAGTTATTTATGTAGGTTGAAATTAACTCGTAAGTTTTATTATTAATATAAAAGGTAAATACTAATATTCTGGCATTAAAATGGACATAAAACTCACTTTTAATACTCATGGAGTATTTGTCTAATTATTATAACATGTTTATGGTTCTTTGGAAGTCTTTTTCTGTGAATGTAATCATCACCAACGTAATTGACTTAATCGTTTATATTTCTGTTCTTCACTTCTGCCTACAGAGAAGTGTATGTGCGTAGATCATTAAACATTGACTGAATGGAAAGTGATATGATAAATGAATAGATAGGTAATTAGGAGGGTTATTGTAGAAATTCATGTTAGTATTTGCCTGACTTTGTTTTATATTTAAGACTCTTGAAATGTGGACTAGACGATAGTTACCTATTATCCAAATAAAATAATATGAATCATTCAGTAGTGCTAAAAGTGGCGAAGTCGTTTATGCTTAATGTGCTAATTCTGGTTTCACATACATTTTAGAATATAAGCCATATTTTTCTTTTAAGAAGAAAGGGCATTCTATGAATAGCAACAGAAGTACCCCAAGACTGTGTTGGGGAATCCAGGACATAAGGGGAGGAACATTTTGATTTGGTTTTGGATGATTTGAGAATGTCTGGAATGCCATTGTGGCAGAACCCATGGACATTTGCGAACGTGGGTCTGTTGCTAAGAAGCAAGCTCAGCTGGAAAAACAAATTTTTGGAATCTCTAACACAGAAGCGACTTGAGAGGGCTTTCTTCATTCGTGCCAGATGCTGCATGTGGTAAGAGGAGGCTATAGATGTGGGCTACCTGTGTGGAGGAGGAGTCATGGAAAGAGAAAGAGAATGGCCAGAAAGGTCCAGGGGAGTGCACAATCCAACATCAACCCAGAGAAACCAGCTGCAGGAGAGTGGGAGCAGCACCTGTGGGCGGTAAAAACAGGAATCGGTCCAGCTTGGTGAGGGCAGTTTGAATCTGACTGAAAAAGTGCATATCCAGTGACCCAGATTCCCTCAGTGTAGAAATGCATACATGCACAAAGATACCTACTGGAAGTCTGTCATAGCAATGTTTATAAGAGCCAAAAATATGGAAAAGCCTCAATTAGGGGCTTGTTAATTATGGTACTTCCACTCAATTCAGCTCCATGCAGCTGTGAACAGGATATTCACTGTCTGCTGTAAAGTGAGAGAAGCTGGTTGCCATATAGGGTCAAGCAAAGGGATGCACACTTTCCTATGGATGTGTGTGTTGTTACTTATGTTCTAGAGGAGAGCTGATTCAACCTGTGGAGTGGAATTGCTTGGATTTTCTGTAATAGCATGTATTATACCCTAATTTTTAAAGATCTGAATGTATCTTTTTCTTTTGAAAATGCTATTAAGTTTTGTTGTCTAGTGACATTTTGATGAACTGGAAAAAGGAAAGAAGATGAGTTGCTGAAGGTTATAACTTGGTATTCTGCAGAGCACAGTGTCTGCCCTTTATCTGCAGGAATATATCCCAAGGCCCCCCATGGAGTCCTGAAACTGAACAGTGCTGAGGCCTGTTTCCACTATGCTTTTTTCTACACATGTCTACCTAGGATAAAGTTTAATTTATTAATTAGGTATATTAAGAGGTTAACAGCAATAACTACTAATAAAATAAAACAATTATATCCATATACTGTAAAGAAAATTATATGAACGTGGTCCCAGTGTATCTTATTGTATTGTACTCACCTATTTTTGAGGTGTGGGTAAAACTGAAGCCTGGGAAAGTGAAACTGTGGATAACGGAGACTACTGTAATGCAAACAAAACCCCTCTACCCCAGTGTACTTTGCAGACATAGCTAATGGCACTAATACAAGCCCTTGATACAGTCACTGTTTGCCTGAGTGACTTTTGGGTGTCCTTTTGGCATTCTGATGCTGGGTGAGCTAAGTTACTTGATCTGAATGGTTGTACTGGATAATACTATAGGAAGGAATGTTGATTGTCTCACTTGATAGTTATAATTTTGGTGGACCTCACGAGTTTTTACTCGTAAGTTATTACTGTTTAAGCTTTCATGTAAAAATGCAATCTCCCTTCCCTTTCTGTAGTTGTGGGGAGTGGCCTGAAGTCGCCACGTTTAGAGGATCAAGCCAAGATTTCTCCTTGCTGTGAAGCAGAGTGGTGGAGAGAGCAAATGCAGGGTGGTTGTTCCAGGGAAGAGTCTGGAATAACCTGGGCCCTATTCAGTTAGTGCTGAGGTTAGACTTCGCATTTCCCCTGTGTGCTGTTCCTGGCCATAGCTTTAATGTTGGTTTAACTAGACTTTGGATTTAATTGTAACTGCTAGGATAGAGTCAGATGTCAGCTCACTTGGCTGCATGCTGAGGCCTGTAGAATATGGAGTCTTTGCTTCCAGCCACATCTGTTGTCTTCTCTCATTATCTGTTAATGGTACTCAACTTGACAGGGTTGTTTTGATAAGTGAAGGGGGTTATGAAACCAGGAGCTGGAATTTATGTGGAATGGAGCTTAGGACAAAAAGAAGCAATGACATAGACACGGCCAGGGAGATAGCATGTGGGAACCAAGTGGTGTCCTGTGGGGTGCTGATAGTAATAATGAGTATTAATTTGGGGAGATGGAGCCTATCTAATATTTTTTTCATCCATTTCACACAATTATTCTTTCTTTTACTTTTTTATGTACTTACGTGCAAAACATCTGAAAAATTGTAGTTCTTGTAATACTTTGATTTCTTCTCTGTAAACTCCTTTACAAACTCACAGTAATGATTTTAAAACACAATTTTCATTTTGAGGAGTTGGGGGTGGGGTTTGGAATGGTCTGTCACTGAGTGGAAGCCTTCTGATCAAGAGAGCTCTTTGGAAGGCTTCCAGGTCAGGGAAATAGAGTTTTTGTTTATTTTGAGGGGGATAAAAATGAAGATAAAGTAAGTTTAGTATAAAGGGGAGGTAAGGACTAATTCCTCCAATTTACAGCAGAATTTGGTAGTATTTTGGCATTCTGAGAAGCTTTGGAGACAAACTAGATTACAAAGTACTTTCTGTGTGTACAGGATTTAGTAGTCTATCCAGTTTACCTGCTGCTGTTTGCATATCAGGTACGTTGAAAGAACTTGGCTTAAATGTCAGGTACGTTGAAATAACTTGGCTTGAGTAAACAAGGGATAGCTTCTGTACCTCATAGACTCTTTTTTTTTTTTTTTTTGAGTTGGAGTATCACACTGTCACCCAGGCTGGAGTGCAGTGGCATGCTCATGGCCACTGCAGTCTTGACCTGCTGGGCTCAGGTGATCCTTTCACCTCAGTCTTCCAAGTAGTTGGAATCATAGGCATGCGCCATCACGTCCGACTAATTTTTTAATTTATTGTAGAGACGAGGGCTCACCAAGTTGTCCAGGCTGGTCTTGAACCCTCTGGATTCAATACAGTACTTCGCCTCTGCCTTCCAAAGTGCTGAGCCACTGCTCTTGGCTCATAGACTCTTTCAACAAAGAAGTATAGCTTGGAAATAGGACCATGTGAGGTAGGATCTTAGTTTTTTATGAGCAACACTGGGTGCAGTTATTTACTTCTCTGTAAGGTGAAAGTGAATATCTTGCCTTTTACTACTTTTACTAAACATTAATTATTTAGAGAGTGGGTCTGACTGTGTTGTTCAGGCTGGACTCCTGGGCTCAAGTGATCCTCCCATCTCAGCCTCCTGAGTAGCTGGGACTGCTACAGGCATGTGACACAACATTTGGCTTAATAGACTTTTATAGGTTAGTAGAAAATGTGATATTTATTGCATAAGCGCTACTTATTTGAGATGGGCTTCTTTGTGCCAAGAAATGTACAGAGAATATATGAAATAAGTGTAGCAGGATTGTTGCCCTAGGTCACTTATTCATTCTACAGATGTGTGTGCTTGGCACTTGGGATTTGATGATGAGCAAACACACGGAACCTTCTCTAATGGAGCTCACCATCAAGAAGGGGCAAAGGACTTTAACAGAAGAATCACACCAGTGAATTGCAGACTGAGATGAATGCTCTCAAGGAAAGGAATACAGTTCTGTGAGAACTTGTAACAAAGGAACTTGACCTAGAATGGGGTCTCAGGGGAAGCTTCTCAGAAAAAGTGATTTTTGACCTGAGATCTGAAAGAGGAGCAGGAATCATCTCCCCGCAACCCCCCACCACACACTCACACACACAATTGAAAGCCACTGTGTGTGTGAGTGTGTGGTAAGGGGTTGCGGGGAGATTATTCCTGCTCTAGTGGGAAGAAGTGGGGTGGGCCTGCGGGAGAAATTCTGATACCTGAGGGGAAATGGAAAGACTGTGTAACTGCAGTGTGGGTGGCTGGGTGCAGGTAGGTTAGCAGAGGGTCCAAGACAAGCACAAAAGAATTTCCGTGTCACAAAATGCTGTCAGAGCATTTAAGATCCCTGAGACAAGGTACAGTATAAATTTAGAATACAGTGGTTTGGTTGTTCTCACCAACTCTTTCATACTAGTTTAAACCATCACTTTAAAAATGGTCGGCAGAGGATAAAAACCCTTTTCATGCTGTGCCCTGTGTCTGGATACAGCTGGTTAGAAAATAGGAAGTATCTGTAGGTACAGGAGTAGGCTTTGTAGCTAGACTTTCAGATCAGTTTCTGACGTGTTTGGTGTAATCGCAGAGCTACCTGGTTGTAGAGCATCCTGTATGTCCCCTCAGGATGGTTTTACTGAGGAATAGCGTTCAGTGGATCTTTATAGCAGAACTGGATTTGCACTGTAGACCACTTCTGATTTGTACTGATCACAGCCACCTTTCAGGGTGGCAAAGACATTGTGCTTCCTCAGCCCCTGCTCTCGGTACATGTGCTGCGTTAGGAGTCTTAGATAGATATTTCTATCTCCTGTAGAATAACTTGATTTTTCCTTAAAAGAGATCGGCACGATGATCTTTACAAAGCAGATGTGCATGTCAGTTTGGCTATATGTGGCAACGAAGCAGGACCCCTGGCTCTACTTAGCACCCTACCCCCTTATGGAGAAACTTTGGTTAAACCACTGTAATCTGTCTACATTTCTTTGCTGGGTAAGAGTGTATCCAATAATTCAGAAATTTTATAGGATCTTGAAGGTCTAATTAACATTTATTTATGAATCTATTTTGAGAGTTCCCTGAAAGTTGCCTGGGAGGGAAAAGGTGTAATAGTAAAGATACCAAAAGCGATCATTTAAATTTTGAGCTTGTTGCTTTCTTGTTTTAGTTATTTATTAATTTTTTAATTTTTAAAGATGTGAGCTTGTAACTTTCTAATTTGGGTTGACACTGAGTGAGCGTGATACATTCAATTCATATTCTATAGGAAAATGTTTTTTAAAAATGTCCTATAGAGTGTTTTATTTAGGAGGACAAAATGATCTTGGCTATCACCACTAGGGAATACATGGCTTAATTCTAATACAATTTAGCAAGTGTGTATATATATATGTATATATATATGTATATATCAGACTTCATTGGGAATGGGGAAGAAACTAATTTAAAATTAACAGTTGGTAATTCTGTTAAGATGCACATAAAAATTGAATTAATGAGGGAGTCTGGAATCTGGTAGCTGGTGGGTTTATTTAAAGCCACATGGTAAGGGATGTGCATTTATTTTGCTTCCTTATTAGATGAATTTCAGTCAAGCCCAATTTGAGCTATGTCTTGTCTGACAGATGGATCTTTATTTTCTTGTGGAAAAGGGATTGGAGAAAATTTTAAACAACTGAGTTATAGATAATTCTTAAGACTAAGGAAAACGGGGTCAGAAATGTTGTTTGGCACCAAATGATGCGGCTTTCTTCCGTGCATCTTTGAAACAAATGTTTGGCTTGTCTCTGATTGTTGGTGGTTTCATCAGCATTTGTTAGACGTCAGAGGTGGTTGGCATTAATATTCCTGGCAGAAGCCGAGGCAGCTCTCCGATGTGCGAAATGCTGATCACTCACGGGGATGCGCTGCCTCTTTAATATCTTGCTTGCAGATGCGTTTTCTAGCTGACCACGCTATTAAGAGCTGCCATCAATCACGCAGCCTCCCAGTTCCGGCTGCCGAAGGGAGGAAGGCTTGGGGGATGGAGGGTGGCCCGGCAGCCGACGAGACAACATTGGCGCGGCATTGTGTGCGCGCGCGCCCGCGGCGGCAGGCAGGGGAGCGCGCGGAGCGGGCCGGGCTCCAGCCCGGGTTTTGCCGGCCGCCGCCGCCGCCGCCGCGGGGAGGCTGCTCTTTCTCTCCCAGCGTCTGGGTCGCCGGCAAGTGGCAGTGCTGGCCCGGCCGCCCGGGCTGAAGGAGCGGAGCCGAGTGCGGCGGCCGCATCCCCAGCCGCGGGCGGGGCCCCGCGCGGCCACCCCCGAGCCGCCGCGCCGCGGGGACCTGCGCCCGGTCGCGCTGCCCTGCGGCCGCTGGCCTCCTTTTGTGCTAGCCAGCGCATCACCCCAGCCCCGCCAGCCCGCGCGCCTTCCCGCCCCTGCCCGCCGGCCGGGAGTTGGCGGGCCAGCGCCGGAGGAGGAGGACCAGGCCCGCGGGCTCGGCTGCGGCCGCCCACGGCCCCAGGCGAGCGGCCGGCGGCCTCGTGCTGCGAGGGGGACGCGAGACTCAGGCCAGGAAGTTGGACACGTGTGGGCACCGGGCTCGCGGAGGTGGGTGCCCGGGAGTGTTCCGCTGGCCCTGGAGAGGCGGACTCGGGCGGTGTTGAGGAGGACGGTGGCTTTCCAGGAATGGGGAATCGGTATTTGCTGTGTCCCATTGCTTTTCTGTTGGGCTTACTAGTTTTTAAATGCCCCAAACTCTGGAAATCGCAATTACATAAATCGAATAGAAAACGCCTTTGGGGCAGAGAAAACACTTTTAAAAACATAAGATGAGCTGTGTGTAATGCAAAAGTCGCTGTTTGATCAGAAACTTCATTGCTTACTGTGGAATAAACTTAAGGTTAAAAATGAAATGGTTTTGATGGACTTGATTATAAAGTAATTTTGGCCTACTTAAGTGACTAATGTTATTTTCTTCTTGGACCAAAATACTGTTATTTTGTTAGAGTAGCTAAAAATGCAGGGTAATCTCGAAGAAGACCGCTTTTAGTTTAAATTGTTAAAATTTTTTAGTGTGAGTTGGTGGCCTCTCAGTTTCTCCCTTGTTTGCTCAAATCTTGTTCTCTGACGCTATGGGGAGACCTGCTTGACCGCTTTCTGTTGACTGAGAAAGAGTCTCCCGTAATAGGTTACTTTGTTTTACTCTCAGCCTTTAAGCTTCCCCGGTGCACATGTGCCCCAGCTCCTGGGGCATTGTTTGGCCAGAGGCCTCCCAGCCACACGGAAAATCTAAAAAATGGAATGCTGTGAACCAACACCAGGGTCAACAGAGGGATTCTGTTTTTGCTTTGAAATTGTGTGCCTGTGTGTTTTAAGATTTGAGTCGCTGAGTAAAAGTTGAGAACAGAGTTGACAAAGTCCTTAAAATTCTGTGCCAAAATCGCTGTATTGAGTTGTGGCTTTTTTCTTTCTTTCTGGGAACACCAAATTTAAAGTAGACATGATTTGAAACCTTACAGATGGGAACAATATCCCATGTAAGGCCGTTGATCTGTGGACAATTACTTCCAGAAGCACAACCAACTCTACATTCTTATGTGTGTGTTGGATTTGGTCTCTGAGAGGCAACTGCCTTTCCTGAATATTTACATTGCCTAGTAAAATTAGATGCTAAACAGTAGCGTCACAGTGTTGTGGAGGCAGCAGTTAGGAGCTTGTATTTGTTTTCTTCTAGTCTGTAATTTAGTAGTGCTTAAACTATTTTATAAAGATCTCTGGGACCAGTGAAAGGTGGTTTTCAGTCCAGAGCACTTGAGTGCTCATTGTGCTCTGGCAGGCGCTGGCGCTTGGCAGCTGCACTTGAAATGTTATTTGATCTGGTTGTGTGATAGAATTGACTAAGATTACACTT
The DNA here is from genome assembly GCF_000164805.1 of Carlito syrichta. Lineage (NCBI taxonomy): Eukaryota > Metazoa > Chordata > Mammalia > Primates > Tarsiidae > Carlito > Carlito syrichta. The sequence continues at coordinate 88,949 of NW_007247368.1, forward strand.
TTTCCCTCCCCGTGGCTGTTGAAAGTGATGCATCAACGAGAACTGTTCAATAGCATATTTAAAGACATAACCCACATTCATTCACTGTAAGGTTTCCAGAGAAAAGGCCGTTTAGATTTTTGTCGTTTTGTGGTTTTGCATTTATGAATTGAGGCGAGAGCTGACGTAATGTGGCTGTACCACTTCCTTTGTGTGTGTATGTTTTTTTTTTATAGCCTATAGGATATGTTCCAGTCTGCGTGGTTGTGATTATTTCTGAAATGCTTGAACGTGTGTGTGTATGTCTTTGTATATGTATACCCTATCTCAGTACCCTCAGCTACATTCCAATTTATATTTTACATTGTAGGTTAGGGGAGGGAAAAGTGGGATGGTAAACTCCATCTACTTATCAGTAAGGTTCAGTGAATTGCCTGTGTGTTGCAGACTAGCTTTTCATTTTCATTAGTGCAACTGTGTACAGCTATTAGGTCAGAATGCATTGGCTGCTCCTAGGGGGTAGTTTTATCTTACACTGGAGGTTTTATGGACTTGGCTGGCTGTGTTTCTTAATCCCTCTCCCATTGCCCCACCGTGCTGGCTTTTAAGCAAATGACAGAACAAGACAAGCCTTTGTTTACTCCTTTGATAGTTTAGTTGTGAGAGATTTATTTTTGGTTTTGAGAAAATTGGTAAACCATGTAATTTATTGGTGAGTACTACGTTTCCTATGCTTTCCAAGGTCAAAGGGTTTTGCTTGCTACCGTGTAGCCTGAGAAGCCAAGGAACCACTATCCATCCATTTAATAATGACATAGGAAGCCAATATTTTGTTTTAAAAAAGAAAAAACAATAAAAATGGATTCTTTGTTCAGTAGTCAAAGATTAGTTTGTAAAACTCAAACAAATAATTGTTAGTGTCAGTGGCGTTAGCATGGCTAGAATGTTTCCCCTTGTTTCTTTCCTTGTGTTACACTATTCCACAGGGACTGGGAGAGCCAAGCAGTAGTTTGGGTTGGATGGTTAATAGAAGCATTTAGAAATCTCTCTGCTCAGGGCCATATGCGGTCAACTTTAAATTTTAAATATTTTTGGCTTCAAGCTGTTGGGGAATATTTAAGATTTAGTAAATTTGAAATTTTAAATATAGATCTGTAGCAAAGTCAGACTTTTCAGGTTGTAAAAGAGATTGTGGTGTGACAGGATTTTGCAAGGGTCTGGTCTTCTTTCTGTATTCTCCTATTGAGGAAAGTCCAGAACTGTGATTACCACTACTGGCTTCTAAGATTATCCGCTACATTTTTAAAAAGGAGCAAAAAGAGTCATAGAAGCAGACTTGGCCGAACTCTTGTTTTTTGATAAAGTTAGTGTGGTACCTTTTTCAGAGGCTAGATTTATTGACAGGAGAAGGGCCGTGGTGGTGGGTGGAATGGGAGCATGGCTCCAGCTGAGACATTCCTTTTCTGACTCACTGGAGAATGACCCAACTTGAAGCAACCTGGAACGAGAGAGCAGAGTGCAACATTTTTTAGAAAATGTGATCATTTCATTGTAACTTATCTAGAAACTGCTTTCTCTAATTAAAAGAAATCAAAACCTTTAGATTGGCAGCAGACTGCTGAATTCAAGAAAAAATTGTGGAAAATGAAGTATCCTAGATCTGGTTCAAACAGGTTATATCAAAAGTTCTTTATAAGTGTTTTTTTTTTTTCCAGACCATGATTTTCAGTTCCAAATATTAATGGTGAGTGTGGTCTTTGACTTGCCTTCTGAAATCTAATTAATCCGCGATGTGGTCGACATAATTGTATCTGTGATGAAAAATAATAAAACATAATGTTGACATTTAACTGGTAGGAAAAGTCAGCATAATCTTACTTTGTTTTTAATGCTATCATGGACTTCTGCTGTTGTAATTATTTAATTTATTCAGTATAGCATGGTGGTAAATAGCTAGGTTGTCTGAGTTCTGTCTTAGTTCTACCACTTACTATGATATCTAGAATAGGTTACTTCCCCTCTGTGACTGTTTTCTCATACTGGAAAATGATGACTCTACTTAGACTGTGTGCAAAATGCTTAGGATCATGCCTGGCATGTACTAACGTGGATACTTAATAAAATATAACGAAGGACTAATTATGCACTAGGTACTATTTTAGTTGCTGAAGATACAAAAAAGATGAAGTACCTGTCCTTATAGCATTTACATTACAGTGGAGGAAGACAAAACAAGAGTGAACTTGATAATTTGTGAAACTTCCAAAGATAACTTCTTGGCAGGCCACTGACTTTTAAAAGTTTAATATGAGAAGAGTAAATCACTCTTCAAGCCATTATTTTCTTCTTCTGTGATGAAAATGCATTGTATACACTGTTAGTAGGATTCTTTAACGTTGATCATTTTTTGGCTTATAAGTGGTATAGAAAAGGAGGAAGAGACTTCCTGGGGAAAGAAAAAAAAAAGGAACAGAAAATAAAGATAGTGATTTGTCAGTTCAAGCACCTACCAGTAGAAGGGAGGATGTTTGAATCTTAGCCCATTCATAAAGGGAAATATGCAGTCATTAAAAATCATCAGGATGTTAAAAAAAAATCATGATGTAAAGCTATTCAGAAAATACTGTAGATAGTAAATTTTTTTTAAAAGTATGATTCCAGTGTGTACACACATGTCCTCATAGAGGCTGGGAAGAGAGATGAGAAAGAAACAGTGCAAATCTCTGAATGGTGGGATTATGGATGATTCCATTTAGTTCTTATTATTCTGTCTTTGTATGGATTATTTAATCCCTGAGTGTTAAATCCCTTTGAGGTACGAGTGAGAAAACTGAGATTTAGGTGGGTCAAGCGAATGACGAGGCTGGAATGCCAGACCCGGCCAAGCCAAATCTGGATCTCCCTTCTGAACTCAGACTTAGCATCTTTCATTCTTCGGGAAGTGACCATTGTGGAAGGGCTTCCTTCTCCCTGCTGGCAACTTGGTGGCCCCCAGAGCTTTACTTACACCACTGAATCCAAAATGGATGGAGCTAGTGCTGAGCTGATGCTTGAACACGGTGATCCTGGAAAAGAAAGTGAATACTTCAGGGGATCGAAAGTCCATAGGTTTGTCCAGTGATCTTTAGGTTCTGGAGTGATGAGTTTCGATAAAGCTAGAATGAAAGTCCTTAGTTTTGAAATTCCCCAGGAACGCTGTGTCATTAGTAAACCTAAAATCTACCCCCGCCTCCCCTGTTGAAATGGTTTGGAACAATATATTTATCGTATGGAAATAGTTTTTTTATAAAGTTAAAACATTACAAACACATGTATAATTAAGTAGCTCCTCCCACACCCCATAAACGTCCACGGATGTTTACTTTACAGATACTCCATGTGCTATTTTGCTGGCATTTTCACTCTTATTTGTATTTATGGGCCTACAGTTATTTATGTAGTCCTCTATTGACAGACATTTTGATTGTGGGGGTTTTGTTATTGTTGCTGTTATTATTGTTATAAGTAGCAGCAAAGCACTTCTGTGTATAGTTCATAAACCTTTGCTCTCTTATCCATAAAAATATCTTCAGGATAAATTCCTAGCTATGGAATCTCTGGGCTTTATGGTGCTTTATTAAAAGTTCTGTTGACAAGATAAGGTAATTAAGCAAAGCAAGTTTCCTTGAAGATATTTGAAGTTTTAGAAAAATCAGATGTTATATTTATCTTAAAAATTTTAAAACGTACCCTTAAATAAGGCGAGGCAGATGATTCTTTAACAATTTCCATTGTCTTTGAAGATAATGTTTATGGTAATAAAGTAGCAGGATAAATTAGGTGATCATCTTTTAATATTTGAGGAAAATAAAATCCAAAACACCAAGCAGGATGGTTTTATTAAGACTAAATCATAGCTGGGCGCAATGGCTCAAACCTGTAATCCCAGCACTTTGGGAGGCAGAGGTGAGAGGGTTGCCTGAGCCCAGAGGTTCGAGACCAGTCTGGGCAACATGGTGAGGCCTTGTTTCTACAGTAAATAAATAAATTAGCTGGGCATGGAGGCGCACGCCTGTAGTTCCAGCTACTTGGAGGACTGAAGTGGAAGAATCGCCTGAGCACAGCAGGTTGAGGCTGCGGTGGCCGTGAGCATACCACTGCACTCCAGTCTGGGCAACAGATTGAGACTCCGATTCAAAAAAAAGACTAAGTCATGTCATACAAATTTATTAATTTTTTGGTAGATTTGGAAGGAAAAGGAAGTGTTGGCCGAAAGGAATCCATAGATATTGAATTAGTCCTTTTGAGAACTTTATATAGTATAGTATTCTCAAAATATTATATACTTATATGTACGTGTATGTCTGTGTAGACATATGTTGATATGGAGCAGGGGGAGAAGATGGAAGAATGACTCAAGGGAAAGAGGGTGTGTAGGGGACAGAGGGGAGAGGGTGCTTCAAGTGGGGACAGGCAGGTGAGTCATGTGCTCTAGGTGCTGACTAGAGAATGAGAACTGAGACAACACTGTTGAACAAACACCACTGATTTAATTAGGAATCAGTGAACCCACAGAGACTGTTGAAATCAGAGCAGTGTAGGAGGCGGAGGACGGCTGGTGAACTGCAGAAGCAGGTTTGAAGGTGGCAGGAGAAGGTTGGAGTCGGCAGTGAGAGCAGGAATCATAGTATGGTGGCTAGAAGAGGCTGCAGGTTAATGGCTTTAAGAAGTGAACAGCAATGGCATTCTGCAGATAGGATTTTATGGTGATTAATATGACAGTTGTATTCAGGTTTTTGGGATAAAATAATGTAACGGATGTAAATCACTTGAGAAAGTAGAAAACATTTTAATTTTAGAATATTATTCAGAAGCTCCTTGGGAAGATTTTTAAAACATGGTGTTCTTAAACATGGTGTGAGAATACTTTATTAAAGTATTTATGCCACTGTTGATTTGAAATGATCACTTGATTCTAAGGCTGAACACTAGATATGTTTCTGTTGTCTTGTTTTCAACAAGGCAAATGAGCTTTTGTAGATGTGGTTTTAAAAAAAGAGTTCATTTATATATGACTGTTGAGCTTCAAAGGAACAAAATAGAGTGAATATACTGTGCATTCACACCAAAAGAAAAATGCTAAAGTCAAAAGCCTCCAGATGGCGTGTGCTGCTGTGTTCACAGCTGTATTTAACACTAGTTCACCAGATTATCTGCTGATATTTTAAAAATAGCTGGTTAGAAACAGTGGCGTATTCAGGTCTCTGCTGGTTTTGAACCTCAACAGTAATAATGACTTTACTTGTGTGCCTTTTAGTAAAGGGGAAGTTGAAATTACTTCCTTTTACATGATCTTCAGGATTTCATAGTTTAGCAAATTTATGCTCTGCAAAAACAACCTGAGTGTTTTGATAGCCAGTTTCTTCTTATGTGGTGGTCTCTCAGGAATAAGTTGGGAGACATTCTATTGATTTATCATTCAAAAATGTTTTTGTTATTTTGCTCAGTGTTTGCCATTTTAAACATCTAAAAAATGTTAAATATATGTAGTTGACAACGTATATAATATTATATGGTGAGCCTTCTATGACTATACGTTTTTTGGTATTACCAACAGAAAAACCAGACAAGCCCTTCACTGCCCAGATCTATTCCCCAATATAAGAGCTTTTGTAAATTATAAAGACTTAATAAAATCTCTTTTGGAGGGACTCATACTTTTAAATCTTTTTATTTTTGGCCCCACATACTATTATTTACTTGCTTGGTAAGAAGAACAGTTTGCATAAATTACACACAAAATTCAGACAATTAGTTTGAACCATTATCCAGGAATTTTAAATAGGAGTCTGTGGGGTGGGGTGTGGTAGGTGGGAAGGAAAGGAAATGTGCATTTATTTATTTTTTGAGTAGAAGTCTCCCTCCTTCGCCCCCGACTGGAGTGCAGTGGCATGCCCCCGGCCACCGCAGCCTCGACCTGCCGAGCTCCAGCGATCTTTCCGCCTCAGCCTTCCCAGTAGCCGGAACTACAGGCGCGCGCTACCATGCCCAGCTGATTTGTGATTTTATTGTAGAGACAGGTCTCGCCAAGTTGCCTGGGCAGGTCTCGAACCCGCGGGCTCAGGCAGTCCACTCGCCTCGGCCTCCCAAAGTGCTGGGATTACAGGCTGAGCCACTGAGCCCGGCCGCATTTATTTATTAATTGACTACATTTATACAGACAAATCTATATCAAGAATGAATCTTTTGAAACAATATTTTTTCTTTTCTTTTTTACTATTTAGTTATTACTCTTGTCTATTTTTGGAGGGGCCGGAGAATGATACAGGAGACTTTTCACTTTATGTGTTTGAATGACCACCTCCCTGGGCAGTCTTTCAGAAGCTGTGCTCTGTCCACACTGAACAGATAAGGGGAGAAGTTCATTAATGGGGTCTCCACCTTTCTCAATATGTTAGATGCTCATGGAAGGGACTGTAGCACTTACTGTTAATTCTCAAGTGTGTTGGTGTCAGAAACAGTTTGAATTTTGATCTTTGAACAGAACAGGAGAACAAAAAGTGCTGGAAATTTTAAGTATTAAAGCAGTCTGGCCATGCCCCCCCCAAAGAACATTGGTGTTTTTCAGCTTTGCCAACAGTTTAATTTGATTACATTATCATTTATTATTGTATAAGTAGCATTTTATTTTATGTGGTATATTAAAACATTAAATTTTTAAAAATAACTATTAAATCAGTAGACTGTTTTTTACAGTGGTTATGGGTTTACAGAAAAATCAAGTGGAGGGCACAGAGTTCCCACCTGATCCCTGGTTTCCCCACTAACATCTTGCACTGGTGTGGTGCATTGTTACAGTTGATGAGTCATTGTTGACACATTATTTATAATGCAAGCCTGTAGTTTATATTAAGGTTTACTCTTGGTGTTGTACATTCTGTGGGTTTTGACATGTATCCACCATGACAATATCATACTGAATAGTTTTACTGCTCTAAATGTATCCCGTGTTCTACCTAATCATCCTTCCCTGCCACTTCCCACATCCCTGACAACTGGGGATCTTTTTGAATGTCTCTGTAGGTTTGCCTTCCTAGATGTCATGTAATTGGACTCATAGTATGTAGCCTTTTCCGATTGGCTTCTTTGTTTTAGCAAGAAGATTGAAGATTTCTCTTTGTGGCATGATTGTGCACTACTTTGTATCACTGATAATACTCCATTGTGTAGATGTACTGCATATATATCCACTCACCCACTGGAGGACATACAGGTTACTTCCAGGTTTGGGCAATTATGTTTTTTATTTGTTTTAAATTTTATTTATTTATTTATTTATTTATTTATTTATTTATTTATTTATTTATTTATTTATTTATGAGTTGGAGTCTCACTCTGTCGCCCAGACTGGAGTGCAGTGGCCGCTCCCGGCCACCACAGCCTCGACCTGCTGTGCTCCAGTGATCCTTCTGCCTCAGCCTTCCAAGTAGCCGGAATTACAGGCATGCGCTACCACGCCCGGCTGATTTTTTGATTTATTGTAGAGATGAGGTCTCGCTACCCAGGCGGGTCTCGAACCCGCGGGCTCAGGCAGTCCACTCGCCTCAGCCTCCCAAAGGCGCGGGATTACAGGCTGAGCCACCGAGTTGGCAATTATGAATAAAAGTTCTGTGAACATCTGTATGCAGGTTTTTGTGGTGAGGCAAGTTTTTAGCTCTTCAGGTAAATAACAAGGAGTGTGATTACTGTATCGTATGGTGAGAGTATGTTTAGTTTTGTAGGAAACTGCCATTTTGTCTTCCAGAGTATCTGTACCATTTTGCATTTCCACCAGAAATGAACGAGAGTTTCTGTTGCTGCACATGCTTGCTAGCATTTGGTGTTATCAGTGTGTGGTTTTTAGCTCTTTTTAGTTATTAATTTTTTTAATACAACTGTTCATTTCTGGTTGTCTACTGTATTACAATTTTGATTTTTCTCTACTATTTGACATGGAGTGAAGAAATGAGGATCATAAATTTTATGTATTACATGTGCCTCATTTTCCATCTTGTAGGGAGAGAGCATAAAGTTTAAAGTTTTAAAAGGAATTATACAATTGGATTAGATTTTTAAATGGGCATAATTCTGATACATTGATGTTAGGTTATGGTTCGTGTAAAATGTGTTACAGTTGGCCTTATGTATCCTTGGGTTCTATATCCATGATTTAACCAAGTGTGGTTCAAAAGTATGTGGAAAAAATACATAATTATAAAAATAATACAAACAGACTGGGCCCCGCGGTTCATGCCTATAATCCCAGCACTTTGGGAGACCCACGTGGGAGGGTTGCCTGAGCCCAGGAGTTCAAGACCAATCTGGGGAACATAGTAAGACCTTGTCTCTATAGAAAAACAAACAAAATTAGCTTGATGTGGTGGTGTGTGCCTGTAGTTCTAGCTACTTGGGAGCCCGAGGTCAGAGGATCGCCTGAGCCCAGGAAGTCAAGGCTGTGGTGAACTTGTGCCACTACACTCCAGGCTGGGTGATAGAGTAAGACTCCAAGTCAAAAAAATAAAAAATAAAGTGTAACAAATATTTACATAACATTTACATTGTATTGGGTATTATAAGAAATCTAAATCAGGCTTGGTGGCTCAGCCTGTAATCCCGTGCCTTTGGGAGGCTGAGGTGAGTTTGAGACCCACCTGGGCAACTTGGCGAGACCTCATCTCTACAATAAATCAAAATGAGCTGGGCATGGTAACACGCGCCTGTAGTTCCAGCTACTTGGAAGTCTGAGGCAGAAGGATTGCCGGAGCCCCACAAGGTCGAGGCTGCAGTGCCCGGGAGTGGCCACAGCACTCCAGTCTGGGTGACAGAGTGAGACTCCAACTCAAAAAAAAAGAAATCTAAAGTTTTAAAACAGAGGGGAGAATGTGAGTAGGTTACATGCAAGTACTGCACCATTTATATCAAGGTCTCAATCATCTGTGAATTTTGGTAGCTGAGGAGGTTCTGAAATCAGTCCTCCTTGGATACTGAGGGACAGCTGTAGTATTAATTTGTTTAGTGGTTCCATGTCAGTGTTATTTCTCCTAGTTTCCCTGTGCTGTATATTTTCCAAATGATTTCATTTTATAAAAGAAAGAGATGCTTTGAACTTTTAGAAATAAACTCATTGTGCTAAGGTTTTTATTTGCTAGATATTTATAGTATTAAATGTTTATTTATTTTATTTACTGAGGGTTGTTTATTTTATTGACCAAGCCACTCACAGATGAGGGATATTTGTACTTGTAATATATTTAATAATAATGGTAGGAGTCAATATTTAAGGGCTTACTATGCAACAGATTTTGTGTACTTCTTAGAAGAGGTTAGAACTTCCTAGGTCAGCTTATTTAGCTCATTTTGACTCTTCATTTACTTACTGGAATTTTTTTGTTTTTGGTTTTTTTTTTTTTTTTTTTGAGTTGGAGTCTCACTCTGTCGCCCAGACTGGAGTGCAGTGGCCGCTCCTGGCCACTGCAGCCTCGACCTGCTGGGCTCTGGCGATCCTTCCGCCTCAGCCTTCCAAGTAGCCAGAATTATAGGCATGCGCTACCATGCCTGTCTGATTTTTTGATTTATTGTAGAGATGAGGTCTCGCTGCCCAGGCGGGTCTTGAACCCATGGGCTCAGGCAATCCACTCACCTCAGCCTCCCAAAGGCGCGGGATTACAGGCTGAGCCACCAAGCCCGGCTACTTACTGGAATTTAACGCTAACCTAACTATGCTCTATAAGTACCAACGCCTTGGTTACTGAAGATGATTTGGATAGGCTCTCTGTGTAGTTATGCAGTTCATTAATTCCTGTCAGGAGTTTTTAACTTTATTTTTATCAGGAACTCCTTTGAGTAATGGTGTAAGATATGATCTTTCCTCCAGAACAGAGTTTGTGACTATTTGGGTACATATGCGTAATGCACAATGGCAGGTGTCTTATGGAGCCCCTGAAGCCTGTCCATGAACTTCTCATTTAAGAACCCTTGTTCTAGTGAACCCTCAATCTGTGTTTTAATTGCTAGAAAGGCTTTGCATTTCTTATTTTTGACAGATTTACTTTACTTGAATTATATTGATCTGAGGCCATTGATTTGTTTGGACACTTGTGCAACATAGTGTTGGTGTGTGCTAATGGCTTATAAAGGCGTTTCCCAGGCAGCTGTTCACCATGTCAGACTACCCTCTTTATGTGGTCTCAGAGGAGAAACTTTTCTTATCTGTTGGTGCCAGAAAAAACAGACCTATTGAGCATGTGGTTTGTTTTTAACTTAAGGATTTAGAATCTTGCAACTGGTCGAGTTTCTTTTGAGCCACTTGCTTATAAAATTTTGCCACGTCTTAAAAAAAGTATAAAATGAACAAGAACACATATTTTATGTACCAGTTCATTCATGGTTTCATCTTCTTCAATTCTTCCTCTCCTGCAATTTTCCTTTGTTCTGAATAAAAGAGAAGCAATATAGTATAGTTAGAGGCTTTTTAACCTGTGTGACCTGTGACCTGAAGAAATCTCTGTGCAGAGGTAAATGCTTAATAAATCTTTGCTATTGTTACCCTGGCACCATCATCTATTTCTAAATTTTATTTTGTGGTGTGTGAATCTCAGTAAGCTGCCTTAAGCCCTTTTTAAAAGTAAGCCATCCTTTGACTACTAACTCTCTCTCTTTCTCTCTCTCTCTCTGACAGATAGATACATATATACTACGGTTTAATTTCAGAAAATAAATTGTATAGGAGAGTGCTATGAACTGAATTGTGTTGCCTTCAAATTTGTAAGTTCAAGCCCTAATCCCTAACCTCCCCCAATGCTATGGTACTTCGTGGCAGGGCCTTTGGGAAGTAATTAGGTTTATCTGTGTTCCCAAGTGTGCCTTTATAGGAGGAGGAGGAGATACCAGAGTTCACCAGAGCACTCTCTATCTCTGATATGTGAGGTCACAGCTAGAAGGTTGCCATCTGCAAGCCAGGAAGAGAGCCCTCACTGAGGACTGAGTTTGCTGACACATTGATCTTGGACTTTCCTTCCTCCAGAACTGAGAGAGATAAATCCTTGCTGTTTAAGCCACTCAGTCTGTGGTATTCTGTAATAGCAGACGAATATAGAGCATACATTTTATACATGCAAAGTACAAGGTGATCAATATCTTATCACAGAGACTGAGCTTTATGAGAGTGAAATGAGAATTATGCTTCTGTTTGCAGAAGGCTTTATACATACCTGCTGAACAGCCTTTACTGACCTCGGGTTCGATCCTCATAGCTGCCTTATGAAGGAGGCAGAGCAAATGCTGGCTTGTCACGCTACACAAAATGAGATCCAAGTCTAGAGAAGTTAATTGAGTTGCCTACATTTACAGTTTCCATTTTGGCTAAGGCTCTTTAGTAGGTATGTTTTCTTCTGTATCCATTGCTCATTCCACGAAGACCTTAGTATTGTTAGTCTTTTAATCCCTTTGCTTAGACATATATAATCTTTGTTTTTAGTGTATCTTATTTTCAAGATGGAGAAATCTCCTGCTTCCTTCATTCTGATATGGGAGCTGAAACTTTAATGGTAAAATTGTTGAATTATCTTTCCTTTCTTAGGGAAAAAATTAGAACTTATGAATCTTTTGGCCTACTGGTTAGATTTGAAGTATAAAGTTTCTTTGAAGTGTCATATCAGTCACTGAGAAATGTGATATTATCTGAATTAGTGCTCCTGACATTGTATCCTTTTATTTTGGTCCATAGTATTGGTTTCCTATTGTAGCCATCTACATTGTAGCCCTCTATAATCAGAAGTTTGCTTTTTATCTTGCCAAAGTGATTTGAGTATGCCTTCATCAAAAGTTGAAACAGGAGTGTTAGAATCTACAAACTAAAAGCAAAGAAGAAAAAAATCCCAGGAAATCAAAACCCAGACCTTAGCTACTGAGTGTGGTAGCTCACACCTGTAATTCCATACTTTGAGAGGCTAAGGTAAGAGAATCTCTTGCAACCAGGACTTTGAGACCAGCCTGGTCAACATCGTGAGACCCCACCTCTATTTAGAATGAATGAACAAACAAACAAAAACACACATACACAACAAACCCAAACCTCTAGCTGGGCACAGTGGCTACTCAAGGAGGCTGAAACCAAAGGATCAATTGAGCCGAGGAGTTTGCGGCTGCAGTGAGCCATGATCACATCACTGTACTCCAGCCTGGGTGATAGAGCAAGACCCCTACTCTTAAAATAAACAAACAAACAAACAAACAAATCTAAACTTCCAATCCAAACTCTGCCCTTCATTCTGAAAGAATTCTGGGTCTCTACAAATTTTATTATAAACCATCACAACATACTGTATTTTCTCCATTTTCCATTGCAATTTCAACAAAGAAACAAAAAAAAAATCAAATTTTTACTTGATAATAAACACTGCTCCTTGGAGATTAAAAACTTGGAATAGATTTTTAATCCTTTGCACTCAGATGTCCGTTCTCAGGGGACATCGTAAATCTAGCAAACCACAAAGATATCCCCTCTTGGGAAACATAAAGAGATTGCTGGTTTTTTGTATTATACAGGACAAACTTATATAAGCACACATTTTTGAAAAAAATGTGTGTTGACTGGAAGTTTTCAATTCAAATTGCACGAGAAAGCAAATAAAGACATGAAATATATACTGAGATATGATTGATCCATTGAGATGTGATTTTCAGGATTCACAAGTACGTCCTTCCACAACTTCTTTGAACAACAGACTGAACAATAAATTATAAATTATTTAATATGGGAGGAAGAAAATGAGACTGCATTGTCTGCTTGGATAGGAAAACACCAGGTGGAAGACTATCACACAACATGTATCAATGAACCTGGAACACATGTCGGTGACTGTTTTCACATGTCACCACATGTTAGAAAATAAAAGATGTAAAATTTTGACTTTTGAGTGGCATAAATAAGTTCCTTAAAGTCCAAAATTCCATTATAAGCCAAATATCATTGCAATAAAATAACTGGTTCCAATGCTATACTATTTAATATGAAGTGATTTTTTTTTCCTGTTTTTTTTGAGTCAGAGTCTCACTCTTGTCACCCAGGCTGGAGTGCAGTAGCATGCTCACAGCTACTGCAGCCTTCACCTGCTGTGCTCAGGTGATTTTTCTGCCTCAGCCTTCTAAGTAGCTGGAACCACAGGCACGTACCACCACCCCCGGCTAATTTTTTGATTTATTGTAGAGACAAGGTCTCACCAAGTTGCCCAGGCTGATCTCGAACCCCTGGGCTCAGGCAGGCCTCTTGCCTTTGCCTCCAAATGTGCTGGGATTACAGGCTTCGTGAACCGCCACCCTTGACTGGAATAGATTTTTATATGGCAGTTTCTAGCGATTAATCGACTACTCTTAGATCATCTTTATGTGCAGATTTATATCTCTGTGAATAAGAATATTATTAAATGATGCTTCACTATTGCCGTATATAATTGACTTTAGGCATTCAGACTCAGCTTTTATTTACAGTGGTCTGACTTAAGGGAGTTAACTTCAGTCCAAGGTTATTAAATCCTTCAGTGACTGATGACGCTCTTCAAGGTATGTGTGATAAAGCAGTTATGAATATGGTGTGAAAATGGGATGTAATCTCTTTCAACATATTATCTGGAGAAATTACAACTCTCTGCAAGCATTGTTTTTACATCTGGTAAACTAAAAATATGTTAGACACTTAACGTTTTCAGCAGTCTGTCAGGGGATTTTTACATTTGTTGATGGAAAGGCAGTCAGCATTTATGTCTCAGATTTGGTGAATTTCTTAGTGTTGGTTCCCAGTTGATTCATAAAATTCAAGTGAGCCCTAAGGCCACTGGAAAAATTGAGCTTTATGTTCCTAGTCCATTCACTTGCCCAGTTTCCTAGGTGACTGTTTCATAGTTCCTTCTTTTATGCTTCTTTTTTGTCCTCATGCTGGGCTTTCTGCTTAAATGAGAAAATCAAAGCAGTCCAAAGCAGCCCTCCTGAAGACCCCAGCACATCTCCCTACCTTGCAGGGCATTCTCTGCCTTCCTGGTTGTTTGTATCTAGACCAGCTGTTCACAGAACTCTCTGGGGCCCAACCCCCTGCCCTCTCACATAGTAATTTCCTGTCTCTCATGTCATTACTGTTTCATTCTATACTGGATCATTCCCAGCAGTGTACAGATGTGCTGCTTCTCTCCCATCTTAAAACAAATACAAACTCCTATTTTTGGATCCCACTTACCCTGTCAGCTAGTGCCCGTTTCTCGGCTTCCTTTGCAGCAAACCAAGAGTTTTCTATACTTAGGTCTTGTTTCTTCTGCCTGTTAAATCCATCTCTTGTTGCTCTTTCCTCTACACTGGCTGTTCCTTTGGCCTGGGCTGTGTCCCCAGATATCTGTGTGGCTCACTCTCCCACGTTCAAGTCTCAGGGAGGCCTACTTCAGTCCCCAGTCTTGGCTCCTGGTTTCCCTCACTCTGCTCTGTTTTTCCCTATGGCACTCATCTTCTCTTGAATTACAAATGCAATTATTTTTGTTGCTTATTGTCCTGTTTCTCTTACCAGAATGTAACATCCTAAATGGTAGGGAATTTTGACTGTTCAGTTTACCGATGTATCCCTGGCACGTAGAATAGTACTTGGTGCATAAGAGGTGTCCAATAAACATTTGTTGAATCTCTACATAATTTCTTAGGATGCATGGGTTAAAAATTACCTAAATGAATAGAACTTAAAATTTTATCACTAGTCCAGATCTACTCAGCTGTCTTCTTCACATCACCACTGGGATGTCTAATAAGCACTGAAAACATGTTTAAAAATGGGACTTTTGATGTTTTCCATCAAACCACACATAATTGTGAATTTTTCCCCCCAGGTTGTACCACCTGGAAAACCAGAAGTGACTAAAGCAATGTTAGGTTATTTGTTAATCTCATTTGGCACTGATAAAGCAGTCACATTGTTGAACATTGAAAACAATTCTAAACAGTAGTATAGCAATGAAAAAACATCAATGCTCATTATTTAGGTCTCCTTAACAAATAACTTTATTGTGAATTTCTTATGATAATTAATATTTTGTTGTTTAATACTTGGCAATATGATTTTAGCTTACAAAGTAGAGGAGTAATGATACGTTATTGAAACTTTGACTTCAAAATACTTTATTTGCTGTATACTTAGCAAATATAAACTACTTCCTAGAAAGTCTTTTTACACGTGGTAGTTCTGTGAACTGTTGAATCAGGAAATGTGTAGTTAAAAGTTTCTCTCTGTAGGAGGACCAAATTAGCCCTTTAAAACCCACACTTGGGAAGCTGAGATGGAAGGATTGTCTGAGCCCAGGAGGTCATGGCTGCAGGGAGCCTTGATCGTGCCACTGTACTCCAGTCTAGGTGACAGAGTGGGACCTTGACTCAAAAAAAAAAAAAAAAAAGAAAAAACTTTAAAAGCCTGGTGGGTTGGCTCACATCTGTAATCCTAACACTTTAGGAGGCAGAGATGAGAGGATTGCCTGAGCCCAGGGTTCAAGACCTACCTAGGCAACATGACGAGAAGTTGTTTCCGCAATAAATAAAATTAGCTGGGCGTGGTGGCACATGCCTGTAGTTCCAGCTACTTGGAAGGCTGAGGTAGAAGGATTGCCTGAGCCCAGTGGGTGAAGGCTGCAGTGGCTGTGAGTGTGCCACTACACTTCAGCCTGGGTGACACAGTGAAACTCCAACTCAAAAAACAAACAAACAAAAATTCAAACTTGCAGGGTTTTACCAAGACAAGGAGTAATGATGGTTCCAATGCTGGTTAGGCCACATAGCTTTATAAGTACCGCGGTAGCTTTTTTTTTGGATTACACTGGGCGATCAAATTTAGTCTGCCAGTAAATTATTAAATTTCTTTAAAACTTGCCCATGAGCCGGGCTAGGTGGCTCAGCCTGTAATCCCATGCCTTGGGAGGCTGAGGTGAGTGAATTGCCTGAGCCCACAGGTTTGAGACCCACCTGGGCCTCTTGGTGAGACCTCATCTTTACAATAAATCAAAAAATTAGCTGGGCGTGGTAGCACGCACCTGTAGTTCCAGCTACTTGGAAGGCTGAGGCGGAAGGATCACCGGAGCCCAGTAGGTCGAGGCTGCGGTGACCGGGAGTGGCCACTGCACTCCAGTCTGGGCGACAGAGTGAGACTCCAACTCAAAAACAAACAAACAAACACTTGTCCATGAAACTCTTTTAAAGAATCTTGTCCTTGTAGATAAATGTATATTGATAGTTTACAGAACTGTGCCCAGACATCTAACAGGCAGACCTGTTAGATGGAAAAATTGTTAGTGACTTATTTAATATCTACACATATATAATTTAGTATTATATGTTTCTAGATGATAGAGATCAAAATAATATATAATAATGTTTTGTCTTTGGAGCCTGGAAACCAGCAGAACAATCCTGGTCAGCCTATATTTCAATTAGCGTGGTGGTGGCATAAAGGAGATCAGATTGTGACTAGACCATGCCAAGAAAACCTGATTGATCAGTGAAAAAGCTGGTTGGTATTTGATAAGTGGGGGAAAAAAGAGAGGCATATATCTGAAGTTTTACTGTTTTAACTAATTGAGTTTCTTTTATGCTTCCAGTGCTTTAATGTAGGACCTATCTTTGATAATCATTTTCAAAAAGTTTAATATGTGGAAGGTTCGTGATAAACTATAAAGATAGACACAGTCCTTGGTTTACAAATCTGATAATATTACCTTGTATTTTTGGTAATACTAAAATATTCTAAACTTAATCCTCAGCATAATTTCTTGAGGTAGGTTCATAATTTCCATTTAACAGAGGAGGAAATACAGGAGAAGTAGAGCAGAGTTGTTTTCTTCAGTTTCTGTCAATCCCTTGTTTGATTTCCATGTCTGATTCTATCTCTACCATACCACAGCCTCCAGACTTGTTGGAATGGATGAGAAAGAAAGTGGACCACTGGGTAAAGAGATTTCTATAGCTCAAATGTGATCGTATAGAGGTAGAGAGGGAGGGAGAAGAAGCTTATACTTTGAATGTAGTTGTTTTGAGTAGATGGTTTGACTTCAGAATTGTAGAAGTTTGGTTTCGGTCATGCCTAAGTATAGTCATGCATTGGTTAGGTGATTTCATTATTGTGTGAACATTATAGTGTGTACTTTCACAAACCTACATGGTATAGACTGCTTCACACCTAAGCTATATGATATGGCCTGTTGCTCCTAGGCTACAAACCTGAAGAGAATGTGACTGTGCTGAATACTGTAGACAATTGTAACACAGTGGTAAGAATATTGTGTATCTAAACATGTCTAAACATAAAACAGGTATAGTAAAATATGGTATAAAAGATTAAAAAATAGTTTACCTATCTAGGGCACATACATGGTTGGAAGCTGCAAGACTGGAAGTTGTTCTAGGTGAGTGAGTGACCGAGTAAGTGAATGTGAAGGCCTAGGACATGATCGTGCACTACTGTAGACGCTAAACACTGCATAATTCGGCGACATTAAATTAATGAAAAAAATAAGTAATTGCATTGTGGCATCACAATGAACGACATCACTATCAATAGGAATTTTTCGGCTCTATTATAATTCTATAGAATTACCATTGTATATGCAATTTGTCATTGACTGAAATATTGTTATGCAGTGCATGACTTTGCATCTTTCTTTTTTGGTGGGTCATTACAGAGCTATTTTGAGAGGCAAGATAATTTGGGCTTTTAAAAATAATATATCTTTTTTTTATGAGAAAGCAGGATTTATTGAGAGGACAGAGATGCTCCCACAGTGGGAGGGGACCCAAAGGGGTTGCCCCCAAAATAATATATCTTTAAAATTAAAATATTTCTAGCCTGGGCAACTTGGTGAGACCTCGTTTCTACAATAAATCAAAAATTAACCAGGCTTGGTAGCGCATGCCTTTAGTTCCAGCTACTTGGAAGACTGAGGTGGAAGGATTGCTAGAGCCCAGCAAGTTGAGGCTACGGTGGCTGGGATCATGCCACTGCACTCCAGTCTGGGCAACAGAGTGAGACTCCAACTCAAAAAAAAAAAGTAAAAAATAAAATATTTAATCTGATTTCAGTTTTTTCATTTTTCAGAGGATCCTCCATTTAGACTACCAGGAGTTGTGTCTGCCTCCAAAAAGTAAATAAGTAAAAAAATCCCAGCATTAATATTAAAACCAAAAAAGCAAAAGCATATTTTAGTGACAGTCCTAGGAATTATTTTACTCATTGGAATGTATGTTCCCTTGATAAACAAGCTATTTCCAGGTTTTTTGGTGAATAAGTTTAACAGAGATAGTTTACAAATTATTATATTAATTCATATGGATTGTGTCAAATCTAAAAGCATACAAAAAGAAATTACCTTGCTTTTTTACTGTTAGTGGATGACCTAGTTTGATCATATATATATTTTTTCTTTTTTCATCTTCTAATACCTCTTCTACTAAGATGAAAATCAAATCTTATATATTGACATGTAGTATCCAGGTATATTAATTTCAATATCCTTTAATCCTGTGACAGTTATTTGAAAAATAAATTGATGGAAACTTATTCTGATTTTTAGTGATAGAAATTGTAGATAAACATTTACTCTGAAGCTAACTATTAAGCTAAATTTTATCAATTGGGATCTGAAGAGGATTTGTACAAAATGGACCTTTAATTGAAAATTAGTTACTTGAGTAGAAGGCACCTGTGACTTATGATTCAGAACTCAGGTGGTTAGCTCTGTGTTTACTAGAAAAGGGATGTCCCACCCATCTCTACTCTTTAGCTTTTAAAGTGACTTGTGTTTCCTATTCACTGCCCTTGCTGGAGGCAAGATAATGACCCCACTGCCCACTGTGGGACTGGAGGGCCTGAATTTTGCTTGGTCTGGATTATCATCTGTAGGAGCTATATTGATTACTAACCAGATCTTTCTGAACTTCATTCATCATTTTTTATTTGTATTTCTTTTCATTTTTAGTTTTGAGTTGGAGTCTCATTCTGTGCCCAGATTGGAGTGCAGTGGCACGCTCCCAGCCACGGCAGCCTCGACCTGCTGGGCTCCAGTGATCCTTCCGCCTCAGCCTTTCAAGTAGCCGGAAGTACAGACATGCGCTACCACGCCTGGCTACATTCATCATTTTAATTTTAATTTTTATTTATTTATTTGTTTATTTATTTATTTTTTGAGTTGGAGACTCACTCTGTCACCCAGACTGGAGTGCAGTGGCCGCTCCCGGCCACCTCAGCCTCGACCTGCTGGGCTCCAGTGATCCTTCCGCCTCAGCCTTCCGGGTAGCTGGAACTACAGGCGTGTGCTACCACGCCTGGCTAGTTTTTGATTTATTGTAGAGACGAGGTCTTGCCAAGTTGCCCAGATGGGTCTCGAACCCGCGGGCTCAGGCAATCCACTTGCCTCGGCCTCCCAAAGTGCTGGGATTCTAGGCTGAGCCACTGAGCCCAGTCACATTCATCATTTAAAAAAAATTCCTAGTTGAAATATGAGAGGGGACCCCCCAAAAATGGAATTTATTCATAAATATTGTGTATTTATTCTAACATGTTTAAACTTCAGTAACCGTCAAAGTATTCTCCTTTTGATGCAGAACACCTATTCAGACACTTATTCCACTGCTCAAAATGGTTTTGAACTCATCATTTTTGATGTCTTTTAGTGCTTCTGCTGTTTTTGTTTCACTTCTTCCACATTGGCAAAATGCTTCCCTTTGATAACTTTTTTTGGGGAAACCAAAAAATGTCACTTGGGGCAAGATCGGGAGGGTGAGGCCTGGAGATCATGCTGCTCTTGTTAAAAAACTGCTGAACACTCAGCATGGTGTGAGCAGGTGCCCTCATAAACCACCCATCATGAAATGGACACGTGTGTTAAAAGAATCTCAGACAAACAAAATATTCACTGAAACCAAACACACTATGTCATGACAGTGCTAGCTGGTACACTGATGCCAGTGGATTCCTAGAACACTTACCTAGCGGGTAAGCCTGCACTACAAGGGGCCTGCCCTGCAAAAGATAATTCCAGTTTTGTTTTGGACCCTCCTTGTGTGTTGGTTTTAAGCCCCTTTTTTGCTTTAGCTCTGACACTTAGTGCTAATATAGCAATTTAAAAAGTGATTTCATAAACTTTTGCTTTTCTGCATTGATTATGTCATGTGAGAGAAAGGAGACACCCAGGATATTTTTTTAATGAAAAATTACTTCTTCTTTTGTGACACTGGCTTGATTACACTGGCTTTTCTGGCAGAATTGCCTGTAATTAAAGTGGATGTTTAATGTGTCTAATGTATTATTGGCACATTGATTCATTGAACATGTATTTGGTCACTGAAATACTCTTTAAAATGAAGGCTTTTGGAACTTTTTGAACCACGAAAAATTTGTCATGCTTTAAACATGACACTAGATGAAAATTTTATTTAGTATTTGTCTGTAATGACTAAGATCTTGTTGGCGTTCTAGTATAATGATCTAAGGTCATTGGTAAAAATCTAAGAAGCTAGCATTTAGCCTGTGAACTAGTATTGTTAGCCTAACTTTGAAGGAAGTCCTGTGTAATAAGTTTGTTTATTAATTAAGATTGGGTTGTAACGGTCCTCAGGGAGTTAGCAGTTGTGGTTTTTTGTTTTTTTTTTTTTTTAGTTGGAGTCTCACTCTGTCACCCAGACTGGAGTGCAGTGGCCGCTCCCGGCCACCACAGCCTCGACTTGCTGGGCTCCGGAGATCCTTCCGCCTCAGCCTTCCAAGTAGCTGGAACTACAGGTGCGCGCTACCACTCCCGGCTAATTTTTTGATTTATTGTAGAGATGAGGTCTCGCCAAGTTGCCCAGGTGGGTCTCGAACCCACAGGCTCAGGCAATCCACTCACCTCAGCCTCCTAAAGGCGCGGGATTACAGGCTGAGCCACCGAGCCCGGCTGTTTTTGTTTTTGTTTTTAAAGGAAAGTCATATAAGTGATATATTTTGTTTTTAACCTCTGCCATAAATGAATATTTTCTGTGTTTTATACCTTTATTGGTGTTCTGTTAAAAGCAGCACCAATACAAGGGGGGGCACTTAATATATAGATAAATTTGTCACATTTGTGTTATGTGGTATATAGAGTTCTTCAGTTGAAGTTTGGTGATTACACTAGTGGAATTTTATAGTTCCATCCTTGTTTTAAATTTTTTTGGTGAAGAATGTGAGGCAGATTTGGTAAATAATAGAGTCTAGTTTCTGATTGAGGTCTTTGGACTTTACCAGTGCTTATTTTACCAAGTAACATTAAGTATTATTTCTCACCATTGAATCTGTTACTTTCCTGAGACTGGGATTTTTTTTTAAATTACTTTTTGGATTGAATTAAGGCATGTAAAAGTATCACTTGTCATTTCTAATACAGACTTGGTTGAAAAACCTGATGAAGCTGGTGCACCTGTGAAATACAAGTCATTACTTGCCTATCTAATTTTTATTCTAGGTTCTGTTACTGGAGTCAGCCTTTCTTCTTAAGTAATCATTACATGCTTCACATTCCTAGATATGTTGACATTAGCGAGTTAGTAGAGTTGTCTTTATTTTGTAGATAACAATTTTCATCATCTATACAACATTAGAAGGTTTATTGTTAGTCTGTAGTAGACATTTTGACTTCAGAGAAACCAGGAAATATACTCATAAAACAAGACATGATCACAATCATTTTGAGAAAGTTTATGGTAGGTAAAATTGAACTGGGCTGATAATTAAAGTCAATACAACAACAAAAATGCTATAGGAAATTGTCATTTAAACAACAAAACCAAGAAGCCTCATAATATTTTTGTAGTACCTCAGAATAGAAATTGGTTGTATAGATTAAGAAAGGTCAAAGGCTGTGCTGTGGGGGGCAAGATTTATATTGAAGTGTGGGTAATTGTATCAGAACTCACAAGTGTTATAAAAGAAGTGAGATGTGATTGAGTTGCAGTGATTAATTATGGAATTATGAAGAATATAGAGCCAGACTTGGAGACAGCCTGCAAAATAAGGAAGGGAGCAAGTCCCATTTCACTTCTGACTAAACAGAGTTAAGCTCATGATATGACAGCTTCAGTACAGGGGAATATCCTGGGGAAGAACAATCCAAAGTGGAGTGAGGAGACTGATCAGAATAAGCCCCAAGTCTCATTAAGGCTCTCCATGGTTATGCTGACATGAGAATGAAGTATACAAAAAATTTCTTGACTGGAGTTTCCTGTACTCAAGTGCTTATTTACTTCTCATACCCAGAACCAAGTTGAGCTACTGTCTTTGCCCAAATCTCTCAATATGAATATTAGGATATAAAACAATCATTTTCTCCTCCCACTACTGTCCTATTTCTTTGTTTTTTTGGTTTTTTTGAGCTGTAGTCTCACTCTATTG
This sequence comes from Carlito syrichta, assembly GCF_000164805.1. Lineage (NCBI taxonomy): Eukaryota > Metazoa > Chordata > Mammalia > Primates > Tarsiidae > Carlito > Carlito syrichta. The sequence continues at coordinate 111,360 of NW_007247368.1, forward strand.
CCCAGGCTGGAGTGCAGTGGCACACTCATGGCCACCGCAGCCTCAACCTGATGGGCTCAGGAGATCCTTCTGCCTCAGCCTTCCAAGTAGCTGGAACTACAGGCACGCACCACCACGCCCGACTAATTTTTTTTAAAATTTATTTATTGTAGAGATGAGATCTTGCCAAGTTGTCCAGGCTGGTCTCAAACCTGTGGGCTCAGGCAGTCCTCTCACCTCAGCCTCCCAAAGTGCTGGGATTATAGTCGTGAGCCATCATGCCTGGCCTGTCCTACTTCTTTAATGCTGTTCTTAAAATTCCAACTAAAGATTGTATTTCTTCCATTATTTCTACTGGAATCTGAGAAATTTAATGGTGATTACATGAGTACATATTTCAGGTTAGTTTCTGTCTTTGGTGGTTTGTACATGGTAGATACATTCTGTTTTATTTTCTTGCTTTCATAAATGCCTGTAATGTAGAACTTAAAAGTGTTGTGTTAACCAATCTCAAATTTTGTTGATATTTTAATAGCACATTTTAACTTGTGATCAAATTTTAGGCATTAATGATTTTAGATTTTATCTCACATTTTGTATTTACAGAGGAAGTAGAATAATATATAGAGAATGATTAAGCTAAGTAAATATTTGTCCTTTTGCCATAGTGTTAAATGTCCTACAAATAATTGCTACAGAAATTAAAACTTAACTAAACTGAAGGTCAGCTACTTTACCTTTTAAGATGAATACATATGCCAAAACCTTATTTTCAAAGGACCAGGCAAATATGTTAAGGACTCCCTAGTTATTAATAATTTAGAATGTGATAGTCATGTATAAGATCTTTATAACGTATTCCTTGTATGTAATGTTTCTGTCTGTTTGGAAGTGGCCTGTATCACTGTAAGAGCTGTTTGACGGAAGAGTGACTTCTTGTTGACTATTCCTCCTGTGCTTGGTTTCTGTTCATTTTTTTGGAAATTAGACAAGACTAATGGCTTTAAAATCCTAGGAAGTTTGTTTCTTAGGATGTCCCCTCCCCATTTTTAGCATTTTTGTGCTTATAATTATTTTATGAGGAATTTTAAAATTTCTATTCTTTGTTGTATATGCTTTTCTACTTCCATTCTCTGGCCCTCTACCCATGTGGTTGATCCATTGGAAATTTTGACCTCTATTTAGCATTTGTAGAGGACAGCCAGTAATGTTTTTTATTTTTGACAAATATTCTTGTAGGACTGACCCATGTTAGTGGGAGGCAGTTTTCTTATTCTTTTATAGATTTACCTGTCTCCTTTTCTGGGTTATGGTGTTTTCAGTTTCTGACCTCCAGTCTTAATTGAATGTGAACAATGAGTGGACTAAGGTTTGTCACACTTCAGAGGAGCTGAGGTGGTATAATTCTTTCTTTTCTCGTTTGAGTGCTTTCTTTTCTCTGGAGGACCCATTTAAACATAGATGTTACATTTCACAGTCTCTCTCTCTTTCTTTTTTTTTTGAGTTGGAGTCTCACTCTGTCTCCTAGACTGGAGTACAGTGCACGCTCCCGGCCACCGCAGCCTTTACCTGCTGGGCTCTGGCGATCCTTCGGCCTCAGCCTTCCAAGTAGATGGAATTACAGGCGCGCGCTACCACGCCCGGCTAATTTTTGATTTTATTGTAGAGATGAGGTCTTGTCAAGTTGCCTAGGCGGGTCTCAAACTCTGGGCTCAGGCAATCCATTCACCTCAGCCTCCCAAAGCGCGGGTTTACAGGCCTAGCCACCGAACCCGGCTCACAGTCTCTCTTTTTACCCTGAGCCCACAGTTCTGATTCTCTTGCCTTAAGAGCTAAGATTTTTTTCAGTCCTCTCCATCCTTTCTTTCTCTATCATATGACTTTATGTCTTTGCTCTTGAATTGCTTCTTCATGTTGTCATTTTGAAATCATTTTTTGTGGACTGCTTTCCATTCAAGCTAGAATTCCCTGAGCTTGCTCTGTAGACCACCACCCAAATTTTCTCAGATTCAGAAGTTCCTTGTTTAGAACGGAGTAGTTGCTCACATTTTGGCCTCTTCTCATGGCAGATGGCTAACTTTCTCCCCAGGCATCATTGGGACCTGGGACTCAGAGGGTGGAAGGAAGTGCTCCAGAGAAATACAGCTGATGCATACACTCAGGTGGTTTTTGGTTTTGTATTTTCTTGGTGTAATAAAATAATGATCAAAAAGTCAGAATGACAGTCATTGAGCAAGTTTATCTGGCTCTCCCCACTTTCTGCCAGGCCTAGATGAAAAGGACGGGTGCCATGTGACTGCCATTCTTGGATGCTCTCAATTCTACCCCCCCATATTTCACTCAAAACAGATCTCCCGATAATTATCTTAATAATAGGCAGTGCCATAGTGCTGCATTATGCAATAGCATTTGTGATTCCAATTTTAGAGAAGAATTTTATAAAATATTCCTGCCTAAACTCATGAGCACTTTCCCCTTTGCTTCTCTTTCTGTGTGTACTCAGCCTGTAGTATCTGGCAGATCAAACTGGTACAGTACTCAGGGAGTGCTTTGAGATATTTCAGTCATTCTTGAGAAATAAGTAATTGAAAACACATGCTCCTAAAAGCTCTAGTTTTGTAGAAAAATAGAATTGTGCCATCATCTTGTGTCATAAATACAGAGGTAGCATATAAGCTTTGCAGAAATTGGGGCTTTATTTTGTTATGGAAAAAAAAAAACCCCAAACATGCAGCCTCCTACATACTCACATGGGAATTGCATAGGGTTGGGAAAATCCTCTGAGTGAATAGACTTATGATTTTATTCAGGCTGTCATTGTATGTAGTTCATCTGCTGGAGACTAGAGACCCTGATTTAAGAGTGATGGCATAATAGGTTGAGTGAGTCAGAGAAGATCAGTGTGGAAAGGGGAATTTACAAAGGAAGAGGGCTGACGGTGTAAGATGATGGACCTGTGAGTTTAAAACTTGGCTGATGGGACTATGTTGGATAAAGGTGGTATAGTGGAGAAAAATGCTTTCTTGCTCTTTCCTCCTTGGGTCACATCAAGTAAATTGCTGAAAGAATAGAAGAATAAAGCCTTAGATTGCTATGGGGCTCTCTCACTGTCTTTTCTAAGAAGAATTGTAATCTGTTGGCTTTGTGTGAGTCCAAGATAAAGCCCCCTGGGTTCATACTTATGCATGTTCTTGTACTTGAAGCTATTAGAGTTCATTAAAGGAGAGTGGCTTATAGATGAAATAAGATTCTTAGTATTTTTACTTTTATACATTTAGCTCTTCATCAGCTCTGTGTCATAGAACTTTCTGTTATGATGAAAATGTCCTGTGTCTGTGCTGTCCATTGTGGTAACTACTAGCCACGTGTGGATAACACTTGAAATGTGGCTGGTGTGGCCAAGGAACACATTTTTTATTTTATTTTAATTAATTTAAATAGTCACGAGGATAGTGATTACCATATTGGACAGCACAACCCTAGATTAAAGCTTTTAAGTTACTCATTTTATAGCCATATCAAATGAATAACATCCAAAGGCATTCTCTCATATATAGACATGTTAGGGTTTTTGCGAACATGTACTTTTATTCCTATATGTATTTTGTTTTTGAGAAAATTGGAATGAAAAGGTGACTCTAAAGACACTACTAGCATGTGAGATGCAGTTATAATTTAATTTTTAAAACAAAAAACCCCAAAGCAGCCTATTTTTAAGTGTTTAAGAAAAGCATTAAGGAGAACAGTATCATTCTTATCGTTCTGACTTTATCTGTGCCCTTTGATGATAAAAGAGGAAAGCGTGTTAGTGGATAATGAAAAGTGAAGCTTAATTAATAAATGGATTTTATTTATTCATCAAATATTTGACTGCTTTCAAAGGTAAACAGGACACAGTTCCTGTTCTTGTGGATCTAAGCAGAAAGCAGGAGACTGCTTCTGCAGCCTGTGAGGGTTGTCTTGGAAAACCAGGCTTCCAGGTGACTGTGTGGCCCCTTTGGAGGATTATGAGGGGTCAAGGCTAAACCTGAGGAGAACTGACAATAATGCAAGTCAAAAGGGCTTACTGTTTTCTTTTCTTTTTTTTTTTTTTGAGTTGGAGTCTCACTCCATCGCCCAGGCTAGAGTGCAGTGGCACGCTCACGTCTACTCCAGAGTCGACTTGCTGGGCTCCGGTGATCCTTCCGCCTCAGCCTTTCAAGTAGCTGGAACTACAGGCGCGTGCTACCACGCCCGGCTAATTTTTTTGATTTATTGTAGAGATGAGGTCTTGCCAAGTTGCCCAGGCGGGTCTCGAACCCGCAGGCTCAGGCAATCCACTCACCTCAGCCTCCCAAAGGCCCGGGGTTGCAGGCTGAGCCACCAATCCCGGCTTAGGTACTGTTTTCTTTGCAGTGTTGATTTCATGCCTCTGTGCTATGGGATTGTAAAGATGCAAGGAACACGGCTTATTGTCATCAACAGTGTTAACTGACATTTATTGAGCATCCTGTATCTGCTGTGTGAATTGGTGCTTTGCATGGGTCATTTTATTTATTCCTCACAACTCCATGGAGTACATTATGTTGTTGTTATCTTCATTTTGTTAGTGAAAAACTGAAGTTGAGTCAACAAAGTTGACTAGCTCACGGGTATAAAGCTAGCGAGGACAAGGGTGTTCTGTCAGCTGAGCCTTAGGGAGAAGGTTGAGGGAGATGATATATGAGTTGGTGAATAAGGGATTTTTTATTAGTCATGTATGTTAGAATGCTAACCTGTAAGGTACAGACCTTAATTACAAAAGGAATTAAAGGAGGGCAAGGATGGCGTGGTGTTGGTTGCAAGTATTGATTACTCCTCTGACAAGGTAGAGTGTGTAGTGGACATGAATGCTGCAGTTATCAACAACCGCTTATCAGATAATGGTAAAGCCAGCGTGACAAAAGATGAGAGGGGAAGCTCAGGCATAAGGGAGGTGTGGAGAAGGCTTATATAGGGAGGGTTGGTGGGGCAGTTTCTTGAAGGAGGAAATTGGGCTTGACAGGGTTTTTCTTTTTAAAAAACTTAAAAATTTTTATTATAGTCAGGAGTAGCTACATAAGCAGGCTGCATGCAGGTGAAGTTTGGACCTCCAACTGTTCCTTGCTTTCCCTGGTTTAGGACCAGGTACCCTTTGTGTTATTGTGTGGTTCTCCCTGCCTCTGTCTGCCCTGTGGCCCCCCTTTCCCCGTGCATCCATGGACTGTCGACCTCTCTCCCTTGTGCTAATATGGTTAATGTTCAGGTCCCACTTAGGAGTGAGAACATTCAGTATTCAGTTCTTTGCTTCTGTGATAGATCATTAAGTTTGGTGGTCTCCAGCTGCATCCAATTTGCTGCGAGTTCCATCATTTTATTTTTCTTTATAGCTGCGTAACACTCCTGTGTGTATATACCACATTTTCTTTATCCAGTCCACTTTTGCAGAAGGGTTGATTCCATGTTTTTGCTATTGTGAATAGTACATCAATAAACATGCTTGTACACGTGACTTTTTGGTAGAATGATTTATCTTCCTCTGGGTATATTCCCAGGAGAGGTGTTGCTGGATCGTATGGAAGGTCAGTTTTTAGTTCTTTTAGGAATTGCCACACCCACACTGGCATCTGTTGTTTTTTGATTTATTAATAATGGCCATCCTTACTAGAGTTAGGTGGTATCTTATTGTGGTTTTGATTTGTATTTCTCTGATGATTAGTGTATCTGTTGGCTGCTTGTATATCTTCTTTTAAAAAGTGCCTATTCATGTCCTTTGCCCACATTTTATTATTTTTTATTAGTTTATTTTTTAAAGAAAGCAGGATTTATTGAGAGGACAGAAAAGCTCCCACAGTGGTAGGGGACCCAAAAGGGTTGCCCCCTTTGCCCACTTTTTAATGGGTATGTTTGTTTTCTCCTTTCACTTGGTTTGAGTTCCTTGTAGATCTGGATGTTAGGCCTTTGTCAGATACATAATTAGCAAATATTTTTTCTCATTCAGTGGGTTGTCTCCCCACTCTTTTGAGGGTTTCTTTTGCTGTGCAGTTTGATGAAGTCCCACTTGTCTGTCTTTTATGACATTTGCTTTTGGGAATTTGATCAAGAATTGGTTGCCTACTCCAATGTGCATAAGGGTGTTTCCTACATTTTCTTCTAGGATTCTTATAGTTTGAAGTTTTATGTTTAGGTCTTTGATCCATTTAGAGTTTATTTTTGTATATGATGATAGATAGGAGCCCTGTTTCATTTTTCTGCATGTGATCAGCCAGTTTCCTAGCACCATTTGTTCAATATGTCTCCTTTCCCTATTGGTTGTTATTGTTGACTGTGTCAAAGACAAGTTGGTTGAGAGACTCCGTTTTTGCTTCTGTAATCTCTGTCCCGCTCCATTAGCCGATATGTCTCTTCTTGTACCAGTACCAGGCTGTTTTGGTTACTATAGCCTTGTAGTAAAGTTTAAAGTCTGGAAGTGTGATATCTCCCATTTTGTTCCTTTTGCTGAGGATTGTTTTGGCTATTCGTGCACTTTTTTTGTTTCCATATGAATTTCTGTATTATTTCCAGGTCTGAGAAAAATGATGCTGGTAATTTGATGAGTATTGCATTGAATCTGTAGATTGCCTTGGGCAGGATGGACATCTTGACAATATGGATTCTTCCATGAGCATGGGATGTTTTTCCATTTGTTTGCATCATCCTTGATTTCTTTGAGCAGCATTTTGTAGTTCTCATTGTAAAGGTCTCTCACTTCTCTGGTTAGGTGGATGCCAGCATATTTCGTTTTTGTGTATGTGGCTATTGTGAATGGGATTGTGCTTTTTATTTGGCACTCTGTCTTCTTGTTGCTGGTGTGTAGAAATTGCACATTGATTTTGTACCCCAGGACTTCATCGAAGTCGATTATCAGTGTGAGGAGGCTTTTGACAGACTCCTTAGGGTTTTCAAGATATAGAATCATATTGTCCGCAAAGAGGGATAGCTTGACTTCCTCTTCCCCTATTTGGATACCTCTGGTTTCCTTCTATTGCCTGATTGCTCTGGCTCGAACTTCCAATAATGTGTTGAACAGGAGGGGTGAGAGTGGACATCCTTGTTTAGTTCCTGTTCTCAGGGGGAGAATTTTTCCTTACAAGTTCTTGAATGAAGCACTTATAAAAATTGAGACAAAGAACTAAAAGTTGAGGCTAAAGTAGATGACCATTTGTGTTTCTAGAGAGTAAGAGTTGAGGTCCGGGATAATGAGGGCACTGGGGATGGGGAAGACGACTCACAGAGCTGCCCCAGATGGTTCCAGTTTGTTCTGGCCATAATGTGGGTGCTTATCCCTTTGCTTGGTTGGTGGTCTCTGGTGACCTCAGGGAAATTCTGCCTTTGTCCCTGGTTTGGAGCCTGGGTTGTGCAAGGGCCCATGGAGACCAGAGGCACTCTATTGCTTTGGGCACCCTATGGTGGTTTAAGGCATGAAGAGTCTCTTTCTTCTTGATTTTCTGGTATCCCTTCTTATTAGTTAAGTTTATTAACATTTTAATTTAATTCCCCATGAGGAGAAGTTGACTTTTCTCATTGCTGACTTGCAGATTGTTTAAACCTTTTTTCAATAGTAAAAATACCTGACTTGCTTTATTTAGTCCTTCAGCTTGCCATTTAAGAATGTTTTGTGAAAAGAATCATTCCTTATGTGGTACCCTTGAGTTGAGGCTCTAACATGGAAAGAAGGGCCAGTTGAATATTTTGAATGGCTTTTCTGAAACCCAATCAGTGGTTAAGGCCCACCAAAAATCCTAAGACGAGTCAAGTGCCGTTAAATTGTAGGATTTATTTTATTCTTGTCCATAACTCACATGCTGTTCTAAGGAAGAATGAGACTTTACATTGATCAGTATGAGTTTTGTAATGCAGAGATGAATTACACTGAGAAATTTGCTGTGGGTGTTTAAATTTGTTCATAACTTAACTTATTGAACAGATTTCTTACCTACAAACTTTGTAGACCCTTTATATGACAGTATGCAGTGTAAACTTTACACATTGAGCAACCCAAATCTGACAACTCAAAATAGAAACTTTTTGAGTGCCAACTCAGAAAGAAATGCTGGAAATAAATGGTAATTGAGTGTTTGGGATTTTTGAATTTGGGATGCTCAGGCAGTAAGTGTAATGCCACTATTCCAAAATTCAAAAAAAAAAAAAGATCTGGACACAGAATCACTTCTGGTCCCAGGCATTCTGGATAAAGGATACAAAACCTGTGTTAGAGGCAGAGTGTCCTACACTTACTTTACGCAGGTTTGTCTTTGTTTTTGAAAGTGGATTTATAGGGAGGACAGGAAAGCCCCAACAGTGGGAGGGGACCTGAAAGGGTTGCCCGCTTTACACAGGTTTTATTGTGGTTGTTGATTTTGGGCTACCTGTCATAGGGCATCAAGATGCTTTTTTCTGAGGAATTTGGCTTGGGCAGTGCTTAAGGTTTCTGTATTTAGCCCTGCACTCTTCATGCCATGCTCTTCTTGGGCCATCTCATTTGTTTCTGTGAATTTTATTATCTTCTATATGCCGATGACTCCCACCTCTGTATCCTTGGCTTGTTCTTTTTTCTGAGAATTAATATGGGGTGGAGGTATCTCCAGCTGCCTCGCAGATACCTCGGTCTGAATGGCCCTGTCATAGGCAGCTGAGACCCAACACTTTGCACAATTAAAACTTCTTTATTATTCATCAGCCACCCTCCCAAACTTCTTGCTTTCCTTCTCTTTCTTACATCAGTTAATATGCATCTTTACTGTGCCTACCCTCTGCTGTTGAAATCAGAGATAGAAACCCTGGTACCATCTTCAGTTCTTCTGTCTTTGATTCCCATCTGGTTAATTTCCAAGTTTTAAATCTATAGGAAAGGTTAATAGTGTCACCCACAAACCTGTAACCTACTGTTTTTGATCCTGGTATATAGTAGGCTTGGCTTAGGTGTGGATGGGGTAATAGGACTTTCAGAGTGCCTAAAATCTCTTCGCTTTTGGGAACTTCTGTAGATTTTTCATTGGTGACAAAGAGCTACCCTTTTTTATTACTGCCTTTTCTGCACAATTCTGAAATTCTGTAATATTCTAAAAAGTAAAAAGGCTTCCTATCTATTCTGTATCATGTCATTTGTTTATTTAAAAGATATCAAAAGTGACAGAGCTATAGCGAAGAAGCAACACATCTAACCAACTGATTAAAAAATACTGCAAATGGTGCACACGTCTCTGGGTAGTCAGTCATGTATTGTTCGTCGGTTTGGAATATGCAGGGTACAGCAGGAAAGAGAGTAAAGAAAGGAATCTGCACATCCCCCAAGGTCCCATGGATTTGATCAAATTGACTGTCATCAGCGCTGGCAGTTTTTCCATTGAAAGCTTTTGAGAAGAAATTCTCTGCTGAAGTGAGAGAAGATTTCTTTGGAGAATGCAGGTGTAACCCTGTGATCCATTTACATGTCAGCCTTCCAGGTTGCCTTTTTCAGTTGCTTTTGGTATTTATGTTCTCTGTAGTGTATATTGCCTTGCTTGCATTTCCAGGTGATCTTAAGAGTTGCTAAAGTTCTAATATACATTTACACGGGCAGTGAACTGAGCTGATATTTCTGTGGTTGAGGAATCTGGAATGAGTATTTTGCTTGTAAGTTTAATTTTTTCTTGACAACAAAATTGAGAAAGTTTGTCTAGGGAACTTGACTTTGAATAATTAGGACACGGGCTTTATTTGATCTGGCAATTGCTTTACTGTTTGTTGGCTGGAGTGCAGTGGCATAATCATGGCTCACCATGACCTTGATCTATCTCAGGTGATCTTTTTACCTCAGCCTCCTGAGTAGATGGGACTAGAAGCATGAACCACCACACCTGGCTAGGTTTTTTATGTTTTGTAGAAATGGAGTTTTATGTTGCCTAGACTGGTCCCAAACTTCTGTGCTCAAGCAGTCTTCCCGCCTTGGCCTCCCCAAGTGCAGTCACTGCACTGGGCTGTTCTACTGTCTTTTTATCTTACATTATATGAGATGAAAGCTTAGAAAAGAGTAGCTGTATGATATTGTAGTTGTGTGATATTGATTAGGCCTGCCAACACATGACCAATACAAGTTTTGTTGTTGTTTTTTTTTTTTTTTGAGTTTTGTCGCCCAGACTGGAGTGCAGTGGCCGCTCCCGGCCACCGCAGCCTCGACCTGTTGGGCTCCAGCAATCCTTCCACCTCAGCCTTCCAAGTAACCGGAATTACAGGCATGTGCTACCACGCCCGGCTAATTTTTTGATTTATTGTAGAGATGAGGTCTCGCTGCCCAGGCGGGTCTCGAACCCGCAGACTCAGGCAATTCACTCACCTCAGCCTCTCAAAGGCGCGGGATTACAGGCTGAGCCACTGAGCCCGGCTAAGTTTTTTGTTTGGTTTTTTTGAGTCAGAGTCTCACTGTGTCACTCAGACTGGAGTGTAGTGGCACACTCACAGCCACCCCAGCGTTGATCTGCTGGGCTCACGTGTCCCTTCCCCCTCAGCCTTCCAAGTAGCTGGAACTACAGGCATGCACTACCATGCCTGGTTAATTTTTTGTTATATTGTAGAGATGAGGTCTCACCAAGTTGCCCAGGCTGGTCCCCTGGGCTCAGGCAGGCCTCTCGCCTTGGCCTCCCAAAGTGCTGGAATTGCAGGCTTGAGCCATGTCGCCTGGCCCCAATACGAATTTTGTTGAAAGACATGCTTGCTTGTGGAAGAAATGCAGTCTTTTCCTCCCTCATGTCTGCTCAATGCTATCACAATTATTGTTCATATGTGTGATCCTATTCAGTTGCTTTTATATTTAAGAAAGTTGGTAAACCTCTGAAGACATAACTGTTTTGTTAAAACCAAAAACAAAACCTGAAAAAGAAATCTGTATTACTTTCCTTCTGATGATAACATTCAGGTCTATAAATCAGAAAGTTCTCTTTTAGTCTCATGATACTTACAGGGCTGTGTTAATAACTTATAAATGTCAAGAGGAGTCCTTTTTCAGGCCACTGATCTATGGAAAAATGCAACTTTGCACATATTAGTTAACAAAAGTTTGCATTTTAAATTTGCTATAGATTGGGTATGTTTTAATGTACACATTTAATGCATTCTCACCCCATTCTGTGAAGGAACATGATGCTTAATTTTTTTAAATTTTGCCATTTACCTTTTGAAGCTCTTTGTTTAACAAATGAATGGATATCTCAGTAGTGACCTTCTTTCCACAATCTTGACAGATTCTTACTTTAGAGAGGAGTCATATTTATGTTGGAAACCCATGACATTGTCTTTTTTATAACCTAGTAGACCTGACCAGGAGGCTTTAGGAGTTTTCATTAGATAATCTGTCACATGCTAAATAGGACTAGGGTGTATTATTTGTCACCTGGGAATGTGATACCATCCTGTAAAGCTTATTGCAATAGATTAAGCTCTAGAATGATAAGAATCACTTTATTCGTGAATGTGTGGCTGTTCCTTTTATCAGGAGGATGGAATAAAAAACATTCATCCTTTCCTCTCATTTTAGTCATTCTGTCCTCCAGTTCTAATTATTGCTGATTACATATTTCAAGAATTGGTATTTTACCCTGAACAAATAGTATTGAAGATTTTTGTTGTAAACACTTTATACAAAGGTGCTGTATATTCTTTCAAGTTATTTTTATGTTGAGAGGAGACTTTGTAAATTGTGAAGTTACAATGGGGTTAGCTTATGGGGGCCAGAAGCCAGGTGTATCTGAGGCTGGGTAGCCAGAGGTCCTTGTTGGTAGCTGCAGTGGCGCATCAGGTGACATCGCTCAGGTCTGTGCTGTCCTTTGCTTCATTTCAAAGTTGCCTTTTGTCACTTGCGAACACATTTGCCCATCAGGAGTAGATGGCAGATGACAGAGGAATGTTGCCTTGTCACTACTTGCTAGACACATCTTTCTTGTCATTAACTAGAATTTGATAATTTGATCTCTTTAAATTATATTTCCAGAGCAAGATTATTCTTTAAATTTAGCAGCTTTCCCTTTTCTTTCAGTGATAAAGTAATTGTAAATTCCTTGGGTAATCCATGTAGATTTTGGTTCCAGAGAAACTTTTCCATATGATGCATTTGAGAGCAGTGCGCTTTCCCGAGGCCTGTGTAAGTACTGCTCAATTTGACTTAATTACTTTTTTGGATTCAAATTGTGACACCAACTGTGAACTGAGTGCAGTGGCTTTCACCTCTTGTCCCATTACTTGAGCCCAGGAGTTCAAGATAAACATACTGAGATCTCATCTCTCCTACCCCTGCCCCCGGGGAAAAAAAAAGCCAGGCCTGGTGGCATGCACCTGTAGTCCCACCTACTCAGGAGGCTGAGGTGGGAGCATCGTGTGAGCTGTGATTGTGTCATTTCACCTTAGCCTGGATGACAGAGTGAAACCCTAACTCAGAAAACTAATACATATCACTGGTGAACCTATTAAATATATATATAATTTATTTTCCCTGGAGTTGAACTTTTCTTTTAAATTCATATTCTTATTAACTACATGTTTTCTTTTTTTCTTTTCATGTGGACATTAACCTTTTTTTTCTCTTTCAGAGACAGGATCTTGCACTGTCACCTAGGCTTGAGTGCAGTAGAGTTGTGTAACCTGGAGCTCGTGTTCAAGTGATTCTCCTGCCTCAACCTCCCAAATAGCTAGGATTGCAGGCATACACTACCAAGCCTCGCTAATTTTTAATCCTTTTTTTGGTAGAGATTGGATCTTGCTATGTTTACCAGGCTGGTCTCAAACTCCTGGCCTCAAGCTATCCTCCTGCCTCAGCTTCCCAAAGTACTGAGATTTACAGATGTAAGCTTCTCAGCGCCAAATTTTTAAATTTAGGCCCTCAATAATGTTAGTTTTAAAAAAGCTAGTTTTGACCAAGCGCGGTGGCTCAAGCCTGTAATCCCAGCACTTTGGGAGACTGAGGCTAGAGGATTGCCTGAGCCCAGGGGTTTGAGACAAGCCTGGGCAACTTGGTGAGATCTCGTCTCTACAATAAATCAAAAAATTAGCTGGGAATGGTAGCGTGCACCTGTGGTTCCAGCTACTTGGAAGGCTGAGGTGGAAGGATCGCCTGAGCCCTGCAGGTCGCAGCTATGGTGGTCATGAGTGCACCACTGCACTCTGACCAGGGCGACAGAGTGAGACGCCAACGAGTGGGGAAAAAAAAGCCAATTTTAAACTCTAGTAACTCCTTTTTAAAAAAAAATCTGTTTGCAAGGAGACTCTTTCAAACAATTTTTCCCTCCTTAATTCATTAGCCCAGAGCAACCTGGCAGGTCTTCATTTGATCAGTTGCTTTTTTTCCCTTGGAGACAGCAGGAATCCTTAAATTTGATCACTCTTTCCTGGAGTAAGAAAAACCAGTCTGGAATTTGTTGAAAGTTGTGTTAATTCTTCTGTTTGCTTATAGTTGAATAAAAATAAAAACCTTGAGTGAACGAAAAAAAAAAAAAAAAAAAAAATCTGTTTGCAAGGAGACTCTTTCAAACAATTTTTCCCTCCTTAATTCATTAGCCCAGAGCAACCTGGCAGGTCTTCATTTGATCAGTTGCTTTTTTTCCCTTGGAGACAGCAGGGGAAGGCATTCCCATCCTCTGTATCTTCCTGGAGTGGAGACCAACCTGGAAGGACTGCAGCAGCCTGGATTTTATTAAATGCAGCATTTGGTAACATCATGAATATGGAATTTGTCCATAGGCAACTGTTATGTACGTAGAGGGTTTCTCTGTGAGTAAAATCGGGTATTGTTTTCAGATCATGTGTTTTCATCATCCTGTCATTGCAACTTCACCAGCAGTTCACAAACATTTGGCCTGTCCATAATATCTTACTTGTCTCAAAGCACTCTTTTGCCATCCTAAATGTTTCATTCCTAGTGGTTTGTTTTGATACTATCCAGCCCCAAGGTTATTGGTACTGTTTGTGTGCTGAGGACTCCTAGATTTGTATCTTGCCCAGAACTTTCTGACTACCTGGCACCCGCATGTATCTGTTTCTGTTTGAATGTCCACTAGGCATCTCAACACATTCCAACAGAATTCTCAGTTTTTCTTATCTTCCCCATTCAGTACTTGGCAGCTCTCAGATTCAGACCATAGTGTCTTCCTTGATCCTCCTCTGTCTCGTACAACATCCTGTCTGTCAGCAGGTTCTGTTGGCTCTGCTTGTAGAATGTGTCTGGCCTCTGTATAACACCTCCACCACTACTGCCTTGCCCTGGTTAATAGTAGCCTAACTCTACTGGAGCCAGAGGGAGTCTGTTAAAGTGTAACTCAGATTGGTTTTTTTTTTTAATTTTTAATTTTAAAAATGTGGGGTACAATTCAGGGTTAGGTATATAAATGTTCATTATGCAGGTATCCTTGTTGATGAGGTCAGATTGTTATTTCTCTCTGCAAAACTCTACCTTGGCCTTTTTCTTATTTGAGTGGATGCTGCCTGGTACCCCTTTGACTCTGTCTTTCTTCTTTGCCGTCACTGCTTTAGGCATCATGGCCTATTTTTTTTTTTTTCTTTTGAGAGTTGAGATCTTGCTCTGTTGCCTGGGCTGGAGTGCAGGGGTAATCATAGCACACTGCAGCTTTGAATGCTTGGGCTAAAGCTATCCCCTCACCTCAGTCTTCCAAGTAGCTGGGAATATAGGTACGTGTCACTACACCAGGCTGATTTAAAATTTTTTTTAGCGATGGTGTCTCACTATGTTGCCTAGGCTGGTCCTAAACTTGTGGCCTCAGGTGATCCTCCTGCCTCAGCCTCCCAAGACCCTGGGACTCCAGGCATGAGGCACCATGGCCTTTTACTGTTGCTTAGACATGCTAGGTAGGCTTTCTGGCCATATGACCACATAAATTGCACCCTAATATCCTTTGTCAGCGATTACCTTATATGAATTACCGACCCCTCCGTGTCCTTTGCCCAGCTTTATTTTTCTCTGCAGGTAGCATGTAAGGCAAACTGGATGTACTCTGTATGTAGTATTTGCTTGTTTGTTTATGCCACCATCGCACTCCTATCCCTGTCTCCCCCCGAAAACACACACACACACACACACACTGCTGTAAGCTCCCTACACACACACACACACACACACACACACACACACACACACACACACACACACACACACACACACACACACACACTGCTGTAAGCTCCCTGAGGCTAGAGCTTGTGTGTGTTCTGGTTAAAGCTCTTGGGGCAGTGCTCAGCACCTAGTGTGAACTCTAGAGAATCTGCTCTGGAGCTTGATGTTTATTTTTTATTTGTACTGATTTTTGGGATATGTGTGAAATGTTGTTACAAGTTTATAATGCATGGTGAGCAAGATGTTTATTTAGTGATTGGTATTATAACTACTTTTAAGTAGTTGTGGTCCAGGCCTGGGGACTCCCCTGACCCTGTCCTCCCCAGTCATTCACTAGTTGCCGGTATCTGGAGTTGTGTAGTTCTAGTGGCTCTTCTGCTTTTCTCTTTGACTGACATCAGGTTTAACAGAGATAACAGAGTTAAGTACATTTGGTCAACCTAGAAGCACACCCATTTAGTATGGCTCATACGTTAAAAAATGGTAAATTGCATTTTGGCCAAGACTTCTGTTTTTAGTCAGACCTACTTTGCCTTTTCATTTGAGACTTAGAGATTCTAAGTGTTTAGAAGGACTGCTCCCAGTGAGTTTTATGGTTCCATTTTTTCCTTGATATAACTTGTAGCCATGGATTAGAGTGCATTTTGAATGCTTTTGATTTTTCCTATATGTGTGAAGTGTAATTGTATTAAGTATAAAATTCACCCTGCCATTTCCTTTCATCACATGCTGAGAGCTTATGTGCCATGCTTGCAAATGACTTTGAATGTTGGAGCTCTGCAGACGGAAAGAAACCTTGTCCAACTTATCTACTTTGGAACATGTTATGCAGAGAGGTAGTAAGCCTGACGAGGACTTCCTGTGTATTAACGATTACTGTGGTCCAAAGAAGGTTCTCTTTCATTCCCGGTATTGCATGAAGTAAAACTGTCTACTTGTTTAATTAACTATACTTTTACAGCTTTAAAAGGTGGTTTTCCCCACTCACACAGTAGAGCTCATTCTTGCTAATTTTGTAAGTAGATGCATCTTTGTTTGTCTGAAGCAGAGCCTGAGCTTTGTCCTGTTGGATTGTGATGGGTGTGTGTGTGTGTTTGCATTACAATGGTTTTGTAGACATATAATTTACCTATTTACAGTGTACAGTTTAATGCCTTTTAGATTATTCGTAGATACTGACGACCATCACCACAGTCAATTTTAGGACATTTTTATCACCCCCAAAAGAAGCCCTGTAACGATAGCAGTCACTCCTCATTTACCCCTTTGCCCAAACCCTAGGCAACTACTCATCTGCTTTCTGTATCTCTATGGGTTTGTCTGTTCTTGACATTTAATGCAAATGGAGCCATACAGTGTGTAATCTTTGCAACTGACTCTTTTCACTTAGTGTAATGTTTTCAAGCTTTACCCACGTTGTGACATGTATTCATACATCATTTCTTTTTATTGCTGGATAATATTTTATTGTATCAAGATGATATACCACATTTTATTTATCTGTCTGCTTGGTTTTTATACTTATTTTTTCCACTCTAGTTTTTTATTTATAGTCAGACTTTGAAAACGTGAGCTTAGAAATTCTTTCCCACTTTAGATCATGGATTTGCATTCCTAGGCATTTGGTTTTCCTTGCCCTTGGCATTTGTGGACGCCAGGTTTTCTTTTTAGCTGTGTGACAGCAGAAGCCTCCACTTGGCCCAGTGACCAGAGCAAGTCACCAATGAGTAATAATATCACTCCTAACCACCTTTAGGGCTTGCCAGTAAGCACCAACATTTCCAAGATATTTGCTTCTGTTTTCCTAATTCAGCTTCAAACATCTGTGGACTTACTGTTTCCAGCAATGCTTTGACTTAGACTAGTTTATTTCAGAGAACTAAAAGCATGCCTCATTATAGTTTTTGGAATGGTGTTGGTTTTATGGATTCCGTATCAGTCAAGCATAAATTTTTTTTTTTTTTCTGAGTCGCCCAGACTGGACTGCAGTGGCACGCTCGTGGCCACCGCAGCCTCGACCTACTGGACTCAGGTGATCCTTCCGCCTCAGCCTTCCAAGATAGCTGGAACTACAGGCACATGCTACCACACCCGGCGTATTTATTTATTTATTTAGATTTATTGTAGAGACGAGGTCTCACCAAGTTGCCCGGGCTGGTCTCGAACCCTTGAGCTCAGGCAATCCTCTTGTCTTGGCCTTCCAAAGTGCTGGAATTACAGGCTTGAGCCACTGTGCCTGGCCACGCATAATTTTGAATGAAGCAAACCCAGATGCTTAACGCTTTGAAATCTGCAGTGGACAAATACATTGTTTAAATCATTTATTCTCAACTGTGGGTAAATTTGCTTTCCAGAGGATATGTGGTAATATCTGGAGATATTTTTTGTAGTTCTCACTGGGACGGTAGGTTCTATTGTTAGGGACTACATGGCTCAAGACCGGGGATGCTGCTAAACGTCCTATAACTTGCAGGAGAGTCCCCCACAACAAATCATTTTTGGGCCTAAGTGTTACTTGTGCCCAGTTGAGAAGCCCTTGTTTAGAGCATGCAGTCAATTTCCCTTAACCCCCTGAGTGGAAGAGGCACAGCAGTAGACAATGTGCAGGGTGTAAACGATTCTGTGTATAATTGCAGAAGCATATCACATTGGAAGGTACATGCTAGCAGTTGCTTGTATGAATGAGTTTGTTGTTTCAAGAGAGGATTTTTTTATTTTTATTGGAAACCTCCCAGGGAATTTCATCTTGGGAATTCCTGTTTCCATTAATAAGGACTGTATATTGCTTCTTCTTTAATTGTACTGTGTTGTTAATTGTAACCTAGAGTTTTGCTTTTCTGGGAACCTCTGCAGTGGTCTTGTGTTTTGTTATTATTATAAGAAATTAAGATTATTATTTGTCAGAGTCCACCAGGCTGAATTGCCAGTGTCTCTCTAGGAGATGAGGAAGTGCTGCACTCAGCTCTAGACCCACCTCGGAATGCAGGGTCTTACTGCCTCTTCTCTGCTGTCGTATCACAGAGGCTACTCTCTGAATGGGACCTGGGTACCCGCGGTGGTCATTGATGTTCCTTTGATAAACCCTGTGGTCTGAGAATGAGGATGTAAACTCTTAGCGAGACTGGTTGTGTTAAGTGTTTAACCTTGGTTGTAGACCACTGTGCAGGGGTTCGAGTAGCCATTTGCTTACGTGGTTGGATCTGGTCTGGTGGAAGAACTTTACCAACTTGGAAGAACTCTCAATACTGTATCAGTTTTAGATAAAAATAATTGTGTTTCTGTCTAAGTTTACAGATGTGCTGATTTCATATTTTAGTGTTACCTTGCAGCTTCCTCAGCTGCTCTCTGGAGGTAGGAGGTATTCTTGCAGCAGGTTTCTGTTTATGAGGATGCCTTATTTCTTACACATTAAATACAAGTGTTGGAGTGACATTTACAGAGCAAAAGTCGTGACATGTTCTTTCTCAGGCATGTTGATATGAAAGGGACCAGGAAAAGAACATTGACTTCCCTTGGCAAGCCGTTGCCAGCTGTGACCTGCCTCTTTGGGTTTCTGTTACATGTCAGCTGCAGCTGCCGGTCTTGCAGGTGGGACCTGGTGGAGTGGATGCTCACTTAGGTCTTCCACACTTGAACCATCCTACTTCATTCCTAAAGGAGAATGCTAAAGCTTTTTTTTTTGGAGACACAGTAAAAGCAGAAATGGCAGAGGCAGAAGTACTTGAGGTGCTTTATTCCTTATTTAAACTTTCAGAGATGGTGGATTTGAGCGCAGGCTTGTTTGGCTGACACGGACAACTCTTGGTGAAAAGTATCTCCTCCTGCCAGATCTGATGAATGCACCTGCAATGGAACCCTGTTTGCTTGGCCTACTGTTTTGGATAGTGTGGCTCCTAAGGCCTTGTTTGAAGACTGAATAGCCCTGTGGTTAAGAGTATAGGCTCTGTAGTCGACTGCTTGGGTTCAATTTTCAGGTCTGACATATAGTTGTGTGATTTTGGTCAACTTGCTGTGCTTACTTTTGTGTTGGTAAAATTTACATAACAATAGTGCCTACTGAACCGGGCTTGGTGGCTCAGCCTATAATCCCGCGCTTTGGGAGGCTGAGGTGAGTGAATTGTCTGAGCCCGTGGGTTCGAGACCCGCCGAGCCCGTGGGTTCCAGACCCAGCCCGAGCCCTTATCTCTGCAGTAAATAAAAAAATTAGCTGGGCGAGGTAGCGTGCGCCTGTAGTTTCAGCTACTTGGAAGCTGAGGCGGAAGGATCACCAGAGCCCAGCAGGCCGAGGCTGCGGTGGCCGGGAGCGGCCACTGCACTCCAGTCTGGGCGACAGAGTGAGACTCCAACTCAAAAAAAAAAAAAAAAAGTGCCTACTGAATGGGTTATAGTTGGGGTGATCATGTGATCTGGTTTACTTATGTTTGTCCTGCATAATTAATAATCGTGTCTCATTTCACTCTTTGATATGGCTTAGTTTTGATGATAAATTATGCTGTCACCCTTGTTACAGTAAAGATTAAATGATTTAATGTGTAAAGTGCTTAATGCATATTAAATGCATATTAAAAGTGAGTATTAGCTACTTTGTTATTTTAGGGGCTCCAATGATCCTGTCCATCCACTGTATTTAAACTTATTTCCTACTGCTTTTATCCCCTGGTGGCTGCCATCAAGGACAACTGTTAGCCGATCACTCTTCTAAGTGAAGTTTCTCTCACCTGGACAGTCTTTCTCCTTCTGCTTGCTTCTCCTTATCATGTTCGTGGTTTATAGACCAGCTCAAGTACCTCTTCAGTTAGATATTTATGGAATATTTTCGTTCCCAAATAAAAGTTTCATTATAATGCCTTCTATATCGATCCAGCTAATGTTTGAGAGGATGGGAAGAAAGAAGTGATTTATTACTCATCCTCATGTACCAGGTATGAGGTGGAAACTGGAATACAGCAGAGGGCGGAAGCAGTCAAGGGTCAGTCCCCTAATGGCACATCACATGTGGAGGTAGAGATGGAAGTTAATCACTCACACAAACAAATGAGAATTACAGTTGTGCAAAGTGCTATGAAGGGACTTTAACCATGTCATTTTGGATAAGAAAGGTTATCTTCAGCCCATTGCTGTTGAGCTATGACTTGAGGGAAAAGTAGAAGATACCTAGGCCAGGAGGAGAACATCACAGATGGAAGGAAGAACGTGAACAAGGCCCCTGGGTGGGAGGGAGTGTGATGTGTCCAGGGAATAGAGGGAGGGATAGGTGTGGCACAGTGTAGAATGCAAGAAGTGGTGTGAGATGAGGACAAAAAAGGCGCACGCCTTGTGGATCATGGTAAGAATTTGGGTTTCTGTCTACTAGAAGTGGGAACACACTGAAGTATTGTAGTGGGGATTGGCATAATGTCATTATCCTTTTGAAAGGAGCACCCTGGTGACAATACAGAAAAAGAATTGTAAGGGTTTGGGGGAGTAGGTTTGAAGAAATCAACCAAGAAGCTGATTGAGATGGTCCCAGAGAGCTGTACTAACAGTTGGAACTAAGATTGTGGTATTGGAGGTATTTGGAAGTAGGTGAATCTGAGAAGTTTATAAGGTAACAATGACAGGATATGTTGATGATGGGATATGGGGATTAAGAAGAGGAGGCACTCAGGTTACCAGACTGTATAACAGAACACGTGGGGGTGCTAGCCACAGAGAGATGTCCAGAAAGGGGGCGGGGGCTGATCTGGGGCCGCAGTATGCCTTTGGATTGGGTATGTTGAGTCACCTTCAAGACATCCTCCAGGAGGAGACCCCAGGTGGGCAGTTGTCACTTGCATCTGGAACTGAAAGAAAAGTCTGATAGACATGTGCATTCGTGAATCCCCGTGTGTCATTTATCTGAGAACTGGGAATGTGTATGAGATTGACCATGTAGAAAGGAGACGATGAGGAAAGAGGGAGTGCAGAGCTTCTACATTGGTTGGCCCAGGACAGGAGGCAGAGGAGCAACAAGACAGGCCTAGGAGAGGACCATGCTGGGAAAGCCAAAGGAAAAGAGCCTTTCTAGAAGGAGGGTGTGTGGTCAATCCTGTTGCTGAGGGTTGATGAGGAGGAAAATGGTAGTACAGAGGAGGCACTGCTTTAGTGTGAGTTGTTTCGGGGAACATGATATGGATAGACATAGTTCATGTCCTCATGGACTTTGCAGTCAGTGAAGAGGTGACAGAAGTTACCTATTAATCACAATAGTGGAATAACAGTAGTAGGATCAATGAGGGGCATTTTACAGGCAGGATGGGGCACAACGAGTGACTGGGCTCTGGATAGGTCTAGGAGGCTTCCTGGAGTTGGGGTTCCTGAGGGTGAGTAGAAGGTAGGCAGACAAAAGGGAGAGGGAGGGTGTTCCTAGCAGGTAGGTTCCAGGGACTAAGCTGGGACTTGAGGGGGCAGGAGCACACAGGCAGCAGAGAGGTGTGTTAGAGAGGTGAAGAGGCAGCCAGACATGGAGGTCTCTGTAATCTTTGAGAAGGAATAGTGGGCACTGAATTGTATGCTTTAAATAGTTATTTGTCTGGTAGGTGAATTATATGTCGATAAAGCTGTTAGCAAAAAAGAACGTGGGGTGTCTGGTATGCTGGCTGGTTGCATTGGCGGACACATTGGAAGGAAAACAAAAGCAAACAGTGTAGTCACAGAGACCTGTTGTGTGAATCTATGTGCAGGATGATGACAGCTTGAAGTAGGTGAGTTAAGGTTCCACTGGAGCAATGGATAAATTACAGAGATGTTCAGAGCATGTTTGGTAGACTGTAAGAGCTGAGCACATGCCTTGTGTGTGGCTGGGCATTTGAAAAATACATGTATTTCTTGCTATGCCCGAGTGAGCAAGAATTAATTGGACTTTACTACTGCAGTTGTCCTCACCAAGAGTCCTGCTTGAACAGCGGAGGTGTTTCGAATTCAGGAGGGAGGAGCTATTTTTATGAACAAGTGAGTTTTACATGATCCAAGAGGAGCTATTTTTTACATTTATATTTTATCTGTGGTTAATTCCACAAGGTTTGTTCCTTAATCATGCAGTTGGATAGACTGTACCCCCCAAATAGACAAGTTTCTTCAGGACGGGGCTGTTGTGGCTGCCTTTATACGTATCTTGCAAAACACGGCTGTTAATCTACTACAGTAGATAGTAGGTCATGACTGAAATAAATACAGATTACTGATAGTATGCATTTGTAAAACACCTTGCAATCTATAAGTGCATTTACATGTGACACGTAGTTAACTCTTTCTGGCAGCACTGGGGAGTACCTAGGTATTGTCCCATTTCACAGCAGTGAAACTGTGACTCAGGTAGGGTGATTTGCCAGAGGCGGTACAGCAAGTGATGGTGCTGGGCAACTTGGGTCTTGGCTTCTCAGCCCAATATTCCCAGTTCTGTCCCAGGGATAACCTCCAGGGACAGCTTAAGTAGTGACAGGAAGTAGCTTTCTAAAATGAGGTTTGGACCCCTGAGCACAACCGAAATTTTGTTACCTTATCCGATTGATTCTATGAAGTAGTGTGAGGTGTTTGTGGGTCATTGTTGGCTTCATTTTGAAGAGGTAAATGTTTGCAGAGGTTGAAGTAACCAGGAGTAATGAAGAGTAGCTCTTTGTCAATAACTGTTGAATCCTTGATCGTGATTAATTAAAACAAAGCTAAGCCAACCGACCATGTTTTATCAATTAAAATAAAATGATGAGGTAAGCCGGGCTCGGTGGCTCAGCCTGTAATCCTGTGCTTTGGGGGGCTGAAGTGAGTGGATTGCCTGAGCCCGCAGGTTCGTGACCTGCCTGGGCAACTTGGCGAGACCTCATCTCTACAATAAATCAAAAAAATTAGCCGGGCGTGGTAGCGCGCGCCTGTAGTTCCGGCTACTCGGAAGGCTGAGGCGGAA
>NW_007247368.1:134406-142708 GCF_000164805.1 Carlito syrichta
GGTGGCCGGGAGCGGCCACTGCACTCCAGTCTGGGTGACAGAGTGAGACTCCAACTAAAAAAAAAAAAAAAAGATGAGGTACAACTTTACAGTCAGATTGTGAGAGGAATTCACTTTTTAAAAATGAGTCCTGGGGTCATGCTTTTGGAAATGTATAACTTGTACATCTGTTTTGAATATCTTGTCCACTCAAGCATGAGTAATGTTTTTCCGAGTTTAACAATTTTTATCAGAAAAATTACACGCACTTCCTTGGTGATCTCACTCAGTCTCATGGCTTTAGAAACCAAATGAAAGGCTGGGCATGGTGACTCATGCCTATATTCCCAGCACTTTGGGAGGCCAAGGTGAGATGATTGAGACCAGCTAGGGCAACTTGACGAGACCTCATCTCTACAATGAATCAAGAAAAATTAACCGGGTGTAGTGGTACATGCTTATAACAAGTTCCTGCTACTTGGAAGGCTGAGGCGGAAGGATCGCTTGAGCCCAGCAGGTCAAGGCTGAGGTGGCTGTGAGTATGACACCTTTGAGTGAGACTGACTCACACACACACAAAAGAAACCAAATGAAAAGCTAAGTGCTTATCTCCAGCCTCACACGTTCATAGCTAGATCTCCCCCACAAAACGCACACAATGGCACCTTTAGCTGCTCAGGCTGGGTTCCTGGGACTTGTTCTTAACATTTTTTCATGCCTCACCTTGCAGTTCATCAGCACATCTTATTTGACTTACCTTTCAGATGCACAGAAAATCAGACCTCCTCCCTCCCGGCTGCTGCCCCGCTGGCCCATCCCTACTGCCTTCGCCTCTTCCCTGGTTGTTGCAATAAGGCCCCCCCCCCCCATCAGTCTTCTTGCTGCAACTTGCATGCCTTCGGTTTTCCTCGGTGGCCAGAGTGATATTATGTTAACAGAAGTCAGCATGTCTTTCTTTGCCCCTCACATCCCTGCTGAAGTGTCATTTGAGTCACTTCATTTCCCTTGAGTAAAAGCCAAGTCCTGCCCTGGCCCACGAGACCTGACAGGTCCAGCCCTCTGTCCTTAGCCCCTTCACCTCTGACCACTATCACTCATCTCATGCCACTCCTGCCCTCTGGCCTCCTGTGTCTTTGTTGAGCCTGGTCACTCCTGCCCCTGGATATTTGTACTGCTTTTTCCTCTTCAGGAATTTCTCTCTGTATGTGTCCTGCTGACTTCTTCTCTCTTACTCAAGGTCAAAGCTACCTTCATGAGGCTTGTTAAGAATTGCATCCTCCTTCACCCCATCTCCGGTAGATGCTCCCTGGGGCAGGGACTCTCCTGTGTCGTTCTTTGCTATTTCCTAGCACCTATGGCAGCAAGTCACACATAGTTGGCGTTCAGTAGTCGTTTGTCAGTGATGAAACTTGTGAAACTGAGATGTGTTCTGTATTAGATTTTCTTCCTTTTATATTTAAAGTGTGTTTTCGTGTGTTTCCTGCTTCACTAGGTTGAGTGGTGATTGACACAGATATTTTCTATGTTTTTGGCTTTCTTACTAGAGAAGAATAGCTTTGGGGTGAGCAGAGTGAATGTGCTTTCTGAATCTATCTGTGTGAATTGTCAATGTGAATCCATGTAGGAAATGCAAGTGCCAATGAAGAGCTGGGAAATAGCACGTCCTAAGTGGGCAGGTGGGGCGTAAGTGGCTCTAGAATCCTGCCTCTGTCAGGCTCATGGCTGCGTGGCCTTGTGCACATCACCTCTTCTCAGTTTTGAAGTCTGTTAAGTGGGAATGGCAAGGGACCTGCTCTGAAAACCTCATATTGCTCTAAAGATGCTGTGGTTTGCTCTGAGGATTGTTTCTTGCAAACTGAAGTGACAGCTTTCCTTCACGGTGCCATCTGGTTCCTCTCTGGGTTCCTCTCTGAAAATGTCACATCACTGGTGTATGTTGGTCACTGTATACTGAGAAAAATTATGATTACTGTGTTAAATGCAGAGAAAAAATATATATCTCCACTGAGCCATATTTCATATACATTTAATATATATTCTATATGTACATATATTTAAAGCCAAATGTGAATGGTAATTGAATCGACTTTTATCTGGCTTATCAGTGTTTTTAGTTACGTGAACTTGGCTATATAAACATGTTATTAATATACAAATAATGTTACTTTCTAATCCTTTAACTATAAGTGTGTTAATAACATACAGATAATATACTATAGAGTGAACTTTCAGATAACTAGGAATGTTGATTTATATTTATACATATATGCTGGATTTCATCTGTAGACGTCATCTCTGTTGTTTCTCGAATTTTCTTGCTCACTCTTGGCAGAAACAACTCTATTTTCTTTTTACATAGAAACAGTGTTTGATTTTGTAGTAGGCAGTGTTGATTATGCAATTTGAATTTATTATTTTTTTCTCTGAGTGCTGAAATTCGTGGAGCAGTTATCTTGTTAATCCTAGGGAGAATTTTTTTTCTCTTTTTCTTTTTTAAAAACAACTTCCCTGAATTGGACCCCACAGCTTTAAAATTAAAAAAAATAAAAACAACTTTATTGAAATATAATTCACATACAGTTCACCAATTTAAAGTGCACAGCTTAATGTTTTTAATGAGTTAACAGAGTTATACAACCATCACTCTTTTTTACTTAAACTTACCCAAAGTATTTCTGTCCTAAACTGCAAGTAAGGAGGAGATTTTTCTACTGAATCTCCCATTCTTTTTAGACTCAAAATAGACCTCGATATGGTTGCAGTGTCAGAAATGTTTTAACAACTATGGTAGCTGATAGTTTTATTTCTTGCACGATTGGCTCATTCATGCTCTAAACTTAAGACTGGTAGAAGGTAATATATCTTTTTGTGCATTTTAGTTGCTAGCACTAGTGGCCTTTGGGGCCTTGGGAGTTTATTAGGCCCTTTTACCAGATGACTCATCTGGGCAAAACTTGTAGGCACTGGAGTAATTTTTCCTTTTCTTGAAATATACTTAGAAAATTGAAATCCTCACTTGAGGCCAGGGGTTCAAAACCAGCCTGGGCAACAGAGCGAGACCCTTATCTCTACCAAAAAAAAAATTAACCAGATGTGGTAGTGTGCGCCTGTAGTTCTAGCTACTTGAGAGACTGAGGTGGGAGGATCACTTGAGCCCAGGAGTTTGAGGCTGCCGTGGGCCATGATCATACCACTGCACTTTGGTGATGGAGCCGAGATATTCTTTCAAGAAAATAAGAAAATAAATAAATAAATAAAAAGATAGAAGCTTGAATACTATCTGAAACTGTGCTTGCCTTGTCATGTAGAGGGAGGTGATCTATGTCTGGGCTACATGCTTCCAACCTTCTGACTGTGCCTACAGATGGTCAGCCTTATTTGTCCTTCATTTTCTGTCTTCCAAATGCTGCTACTGTTCACATTTTTTAATGTTCCTGAATGTGTAAGTATATTTCACATGCTTGTGGGGAGGTCTTTTTTGGTATTAGTTTTGACTTAAGAGCTTTGGAGAGAGTATATGATAATTCTTGTTATTTGGCATAATCAAAGAGCATTTTCTCTGAATCTGAGGCAAACTGATTTGTTTGCTGTTGTCTTTAAGAGAAGAGAACCAGTCTTTTGTTTGTTAGCATGTGTTTCTTCTTCAGGCCCTGGGTGCGTGAGAAACAGATAGTTATTAGGTTAATCAGTTGACTCCTTTTGGACCATGAGTCTTTCCTCCCACCTCATTGTATTTTTAGTTCTGAACAACTGGCATATAGGTAGTATTTGGTACAGGTTGTTGAATAAGTGAGATAAACTGTTGAAGAAGATGATAAAACAAAATCACGAAAGAAAATTATTGGATTTTAGGTCTGTTGCAAAACTGATTTGTAAATAAAAGTATTTTTCCTGCTATAAAATTCTTACAATAACTGTGTTGGGTTGGAGTTTGGGATTTACTCATATCATTGTCATCTCTTAAAAATTCCAGATTTTTCTTGTTGGGTTTAGTTCTGGGGAGAAGTTTACAGGGAAGTTATTTATAGTGGAAATTTGGAAGAATGTAAAATCCACCTAATATTCCCTAAAGATGGAAGGTTGTTTCTGGAAACTGTTATGTTTTGTTAAGGCAGAGATAGTGTGTATATTTAGACAAACCATTTTTCTTGGAACATAACTAAAATGGCAGACCGAGAAGATGGTAGACTAAGAAGCTGTATAAAATGTAATTGAAGGTGAAAGACTCATGCTTTGAAGCTCTCACCTTCTTTTGAGTCAAATCTTATATTTTTTCTTGAAAGGAGCTCTTGAAATTTGTAGAAGTAGCTAGGAGGAATCTTCAGAATGAATACACACACATACACACACACACACACACACACACACACACACATATATAATGATATATATAGTGATATCCTGAGCTATCCATGGCTATCCAAGTTATTATTATTTTTTCAGGTAGAAATAATTTTCACTACAGGCTCTTTCCCCTTTAAATTAATGTTGTGGTATAATAATAACCTTTATATGTTGTCCACCAGGATACATTTTGCTTTTTCCTTAAAATGGAGAAAACAGTTGGTATATAGGAAGTAGAGTGTACTCTTCTGTGTTCACACTTTCACTACTGGTGTTGTAGAAAACACCAAACCATTGGTTAACTGAGGCCAAGAACTGTATATTTCAGTTTTATATCAGTTGTTTGGATTTTTTCCCCATGGTTTGTGAGAAGTTTTTAGGTGTAAAGCCTGAATAAGTAAGAAATTTGTTTAAAAGGAAAAAAAACCTCATTATTTTAGGAAGGACGTTTGAGAAAGTATTAACGTAAAACCAATTTTTTTCTCTTTCTTTTCCCCCTAGCATTTTTGAAACGTTGGGGTTGTTGGAGTGGTTGGATTTTCCCTGGAATTGAGTGAGAAATTCAGAAGACTGAAGCCCAGGCTTACTGTCTACCTTTCACGGAGGCCTAGCCGTGAGAGGACAGAAGAAGGCACGTGGCGAATCATGACAGCTGACAAAGACAAAGACAAAGAGAAAGAGAAGGACCGGGACCGGGACCGGGACCGAGAGAGAGAGAAACGAGACAAAGCAAGGGAAAGTGAGAATTCTAGGCCACGCAGGAGTTGTACCTTGGAAGGAGGGGCCAAAAATTATGCTGAGAGTGATCACAGTGAAGATGAGGACAATGACAACAATAGTGCCACCACAGAGGAGTCCACGAAGAAGAATAAAAAGAAACCACCGAAAAAAAAGTCTCGTTATGAAAGAACAGACACTGGTGAGATAACATCGTACATCACCGAGGATGATGTTGTCTACAGGCCAGGAGGTGAGCAGCGCTACGTGTGGGACTTTGTGGTGTTTGTGGTGAGGGACCAATCCTAGCACTGTGGGGGCATACCTAACCCTTTTCACGTGTTAAGGAAGGCGTGGAACCCAGAAGAGGAGCTAGTGATTTTGAGTAGGAGAACTCAGTTCAGTAGACATGTGGCCCACTTTTGGTCAATTGAGGTGGCCCACTCCTTGCCTGTGTGTGCCTTGCGTTGGTCATCTCTCCTGCTTGGTGCATTTATTGAGTTCTTTCCTTATTTTCCCATTCTGCTTGTTCTCACACTTTACCATCTGCTTAGTATTTTTCATCTTTTGAATTTATCCTTGCTTTTTATCTTCAACCACAAATTGGGCTGTGATGGCCCTGCAGAGTGGGATAGTGGTGGAGGCAAGTACATCTTAAGATTTTTAGAAACATGACATTTTACACTGGGAGAGGATTGGCCTTCAGACTAAGAGTTTATTGCCCTGTTAACCTTGTTTTCCAGAGTTTTGAGCTTCAGGCTGTCTAATCAACATAATAGACGAAGCCATCTAACCTGCTTGATTTTCCAGAAAATGTATTATGGCCA
The DNA here is from genome assembly GCF_000164805.1 of Carlito syrichta. NCBI lineage: Eukaryota > Metazoa > Chordata > Mammalia > Primates > Tarsiidae > Carlito > Carlito syrichta. Next base: position 140,274 of record NW_007247368.1, read on the forward strand.
TTTGGTGTGTTATGGCATATATTATTGCTCAGAGACAGACCCAGCTTTCAGATGAGATCAGGGAAGCAAGTGAGTCAGAACCCTGCAGAGCTTTTCTTTCTCATTTGCTCTGTTGTGTGTATTAAGAGACTTTGCTCACAGGAGCCAGTAAAACTAAGGGCATTTTGTCACAGTTACTTTTGTTGCTGAAGCATGAATTTCATATGAAATGTAATTAACAGAATAAAGCTGCCCATTTTGATATTTTTCAAGAGAGATTAAAGCACTTCTCTGTGTTCTGTCATTAACCTGGAACAATTGTTTTATGGAGTGCTGTCACTGTTCGGAATGTCACATAAAGTTCTAGATTTTATCTCCCCCCTCCCCAGTTAGTTTGAATTTCAAACTAATTATCAGTGTTAGAACTTACTGTAGGCAAACTTGTATTCACAGCTACATTTCTTTGTTGAAGGTTAACTGAGCAGGTATTTATGTGATAACTATGTGATACACAGTTATCAGAATTGAGGTTTCAAAGCAGTTAGAGCCCTGCTGCAGAGACGGTGATACAGAGATTACAGAACTGTCAGAATCATCTTTGATTCAGACCTAGCTATTGGGCAGTTAGTATTTCTTTCTTTCTTTCTTTCTTTCTTTTTTTTTAGACGAAGTTTATTAGAGAGGAAGAGAGAAAAGAATGGGAGACATGCCAGAGCTGGCAATGGGCAGAAGTCTGTAGTTAAGGTTTCTTAGCGACTAGAGAATCTCTTGTATAGTTTTCACAGATTGCTTGTTGAGGGCCTATTTAGTTTTAAATCATTAGAAAGGAGTGGAATGTGTTACCTCTTTTAAATTTAGATTACATTCAGATAACTTAGTTATAAAGAAAGCTCTACTTACTGGTTATTCTTTCTCTGGATATCAGCTTTATGTGGTAATACAGTTGTTTGCATCATTGTCAGAAGGCCAGATGCTTGTGCAGTATTGAACTGCAGCCCTTCTCAGTGTTTATAATGTGGATGTTACTCTGGTGTCAGTGGGCAGCAGTAATAGTACTCAAATGTATGTGTGTTAAATGCTGCCCATGCTCCCCCCACCATGAGAGATTCATAGTTAGTAACTTCCAGAAGTCCTGCATTTAAGGAAACCTCTTTAACATGGAAAAAACATCTGCTGTTTTTCCAGTTTATGGGACTGTTGCACCCTGTTTCTGCTGAATATCTCCCTTAAAAAATTCAATTTTGGAGCTGGGTACAGTAGCTGACTATATATTCCAGCTACTTAGAAGACTGAGGCAAGAGAATTGCTTTGAACTCAGGAGGCTGGTGAGCTATGATTGTACCTGTGAATAGCCACTTTACTCCAGTCTGGGCAACTTAGTGAGACCCATCTCTATTTAAAAAAAAAAAAAAAAACAGTTGAGGAAAGTGGTTTGGAAAATGTACATTCATCTTGTACCGTCTACAAAATGACAGGAAGTCCTTCCTTCTTGATGTTCAGAAGAATACATGAAGGGAAATTGCTAAGGGCCTATCTGACAACCAGTTCTTAAAGTGCTTTTGGAAGAACTGTCTTTATGGAGACTGGCAGTGTTTCAATAGATTTGAAAAAATATGGAAAAGGTATCTTTTCTTTGGAAGTTAAATATAAAGACTTTCTAAAGGCCCAAATAATATGGACAATCCCTGTGGCACCCAAAGCATAACCACTTCTTGTGAGGCGCCCTTCTGCTTGGGTGGGGATAAACCTATGCTCTTGGTTTACACCCTCCCAGGTCCAGTGGGTTTTTTACTCTTTGGTGAGAAGATTTTCTATGATCTTCTCAGTGGTTTCTTTTCGTTGATGCATTTGAAGCACATGGTTGCTTTCTCCAAATAACTTCTTTCTAAATGAATGTTTGTTAAAAATGACCTGTTCTTTAGGTTTACTTAAAATGAAAAATCAGAAGTAGGTACTGTGCTTAATCCCCAGATGGGAGTTGATTTTTATTTTTCTTTTGTTTTCCTTCCTGGTCATTGTCTTTCTTAGTGTAAACTATAGCAGTACTGTCCTTGGTTAATGAGGAAAAGCCAGTTGCAGAGATATGTATGCTGTGTCTTAAATGCTTAGGTCTCTGGCGAATGTTGCAAAGAATGTCTTCAGTGGATTACTGATTTTTAAATGGTAGTTCTTTAATGCTGACTTGGTTCTATAAGACATAAAGCACAGATTAAGATTTTTAAAATTTATCATTTTTTGCTTTCTGCTTCTCTGAGTTGGTTTTAATACTTAGAGAAAGTAGCCGGGCTTGGTGGCTCAGCTTGTAATCCCAGCACTTTGGGAGGCTAAGGTGAGTGGATTGCCTGAGCCTGCAGGTTCGAGACCCGCCTGGGCAACTTGGCGAGACCTCATCTCTACAATAAATCGAAAAAAAATTAGCTGGGCGTGGTAGTGCGTGCCTGTAGTTCTAGCTACTT
>NW_007247368.1:142728-186300 GCF_000164805.1 Carlito syrichta
AAAATCCCCCCAAAAAACTTAGAGAAAGTATAAATTATAGACTTCTCGCAAAATGTCATTAAGGATGAGCGTAGCAATGACACCTTGAGGATAAAAATAAACTATTATATCACTATACTTTCTTGTCCTAAGGAGACAAGTCTATATTTAGATTGTTTGACCTGAGAAGCATGAGATTTTATTGAGAAATTTACTGTTATTTAGAATTTGTCACTAAGGCTTAACTCATGCATTGTCGTACCAGATATTTTTGGCCTTTGCTCCTTATCTTTGGAGTCACCTTTCTGTTGTCCTTAGGAGCTCAGCTTAATGGACTTTGTTACTTACACTACCCCTGTTACCTCTTGCCTCAGGGCCTTTGCACTTGCTGTTCTCAAGTGGGAATGTGTCTCTACCCCCACACTGACACATTTAATTTTTTTCTGTGGCCCTTCCACTCCCAGATTAGTTAGATTTCCTTACTAGATACTGTTGTGGCATTTTGTATCTTTCCTTCTAGCTCTTATAACAGTGATAGTTTTATTTGTTTACATTATTTTAGGATTAATTTGTCTCCCCCCTCCAAAAAGACAACAGCTTTTTTTTTCTGATCAATAAAATGTATGCATAATGTATATTTCATAATATTTGTTGAGTAAACAAATTTCTGAAAACATTAAAATATTTATTGACTGGTTAATGGTGTTAACATTAGAATGATACTTCTGAAAGCCTAGTTTGAATCATGTATTTCCCAGCGAATGATTTAACAGACTTGTTAAAAATAAAGCAAAAATGAAAACCTTGTGGGGTTCTGTTGTATATTGCCTTTGAGTCTAATCTTAAGTTTTTGTTCTGTCAACCATGATTCTCCTTTTGAGATGATTGTCACAGTAACAAATTGACTTATTACACAGCTGTGTGCAGCCACATTTCCCTCATGGGCTGCTTTAACATGGAATATCAGTTTCTAGGGTTTGCTGTAGGTGGAATATTACTTTATTTCTGCTATCTTTAATGTGATTTTTGGAAGATTCTCATTCAGGTAGAACTAGTAAAAAAAATTAAGAGTATATTATTGGGAATTTTTTTAGGGGTTGTATGTCAGTATTGCTTCCTATTTGAATAAGGAAACATATTCTTTCAAATATGCCTATTAAGCTGGTTCTCCATTTTTTGTATTACCTGATACTTTTGTTTGACTCTTCAATGTACCCTAGATATAGTCCTAAAATAACAGAAATATCTATCACATACATGGAGGGAAAGAATGGAAATTCAAGATTTTCAAGTCTGTAACATCTGTGTTCTTTCATTACAAAGTGGAAAGTATCTTTTATGTAGATAAGTTTTATGTATAAAAGACAAAAAGTTTGACTTGTGACCACTTAGGTGATATAAAATATTTGCCTTTTTATTATTTTTTTTGCAAATTTTCTTTAATATTGTTAGAATTTAGAGACTTGAATGGAAAAATGACTGGAAACTAAAACTGATTATGCTTTGAACACTAAAGTTTTACTTTCTTTTGCTGCAACTCGAATTTAAGCTAGAGAAAATTCAAAATGAAATTTGAACATCTAGTTCAAATAAAAATAGAATATATATATTTCTAAAAACTTTAAGTTAAAAGTAAACTATTATCAAACAATGTTGAATGGACACAGAAGATCATAATACTGTATAATTTCTTTTATATAACATTTTAAACAGCCACAGCTAGTTTTTGGTGTTTGAAGCCAGGGAGAGATTTTTACTTTGTGGGCACAGGTGATGGGAACAGAGCATGAAGGGACCCTGAATCATGGTAATGTTCTCCTTTGTGGTGCTGGTTACATGGGTCTGTTCATGTGAAAATTTATCACACTTTGTACTTCTCTGTATGTGTGTGTACTTTAGAGAAAAGTTTGTTTAAAAAGAAAAAGTAAAGTAAAATATAATACTGTTTTCTGAATGGATAATTTTGTTTAAAAAGAAAAAGTGCCAGGCTTGGTGGCTCAGCCTGTAATCCTGCGCTTTGGGAGGCTGAGGTGAGTGGATTGCCTGAGCCCGCGGGTTCGAGACCTGCCTGGGCAACTTGGCGAGACCTCATTTCTACAATAAATCAAAAATTAGCCTGGCGTGGTAGCACGCGCCTGTAGTTCCAGCTACTTGAAAGGCTGAGGCGGAAGGATCACCCGAGCCCGGCACGTCTGCGGTGGCCGGGAGTGGCCACTTGCACTCCAGTCTGGGCAACAGAGTGAGACTCCACTCAAAAAATAAATAAATAAATAAATAAAAGAAAATAAAAAGAAAAAGTAAAGTAAAACCTATACTGTTTTCTGAATGTATAATTTTCCATTGATTCAAATTTCTATTTAAAGAGGAGAGAGAGCCACTGGAATTCTAACAAAGGATAAGGTCCTAATGTTTAGGGACTGAGTCTTCACTGAGGGGTTGGTTGTGAGGCTGTGCTTGGTGTCAGAGTCTTGGTTCTCTACATCAAAAGCTTCTCTAAGGCAAGTACTCAGATAAACATTCCTTCCCCCAAATACAGCAAAACAAAATTCTGGCATTTTGTGTTCCAGGACATAATTTTCTTTGGAAAACAGAAGCTCATTTGATCTATAACTTTTTATCTATGTCTCTGATATCTAGAATAATTTTAAGTGTGACATGCAAATAAAGGTGTCTTCTTGAGGCATTCATATTTTGTGATAGGGTAGAAATTTTTCTGATGACTGTAAGAACATTTTTTATATAATAAAATATGTAAATTTTGGTATAAAGGTGTCTTTAGGCTGAGCTTGAATAAAATGTTTTTGACACCTGTTACACATTCATTTGCACTTAACAGACCTGATATTAACCTGCTTAAAACCTTTCAGTGTATGTATCCTTGTTGCCAAAAGGATCAAGCCAACAATCTGACACATCAGACCCTCTGTGGTCTGGCTGCCGTCTATCTGCACAGTCATCTTCAGACCTTACTCTTCCTTCTTATTTGGGAGGAAGCACAGTGAAACTGTGTATTCGTTTATTAGGGCTACTGTGGTGAAGTGCCACAAACTGAGTGGCCTAAACAGCAGAACTTTGTTGTCTCATAGTTCTGGAGGCTAGAAGTCCAAGAGCAGGTTTTGTTGCCTCTGAAGGCACAAGGGAAGACTTTGTTCCATGCCCCCCTCCTCTATTCTGTGGTGCCTTCTTGCTCTGGGGCAGCATAATTGTCATCTTCACATAGTATTCGCCTTTTGTGCATGTCTCCATGTCTGTTCTGATTTCTCCTTTTTATAAAGGACATCAGTCATATTGGATTAGGACTCATCCTATTTCATCTTAACTAATTACATCAGCAACAATGACCATGTCCCTAATTAAGGTCACATTCTGAGGTATTGGGAGTCAAGACTTATGGATTTGGGGGTATGTGGTTCAACCATGTCAGGCAGGAAAAGCTTTGTTGTAAAAAGACTGGGGTTTCAGTGACCCAGGTTTCTTCTTCTGAATTACTACTGAGTTATTTCTTCAGCTTTCTTAGTTGTCTTTGGAATAGTTGGGAAAATGTTTTTCTTATTTTTAATTATATTACAGTGAACTTTTAGTTGTGAATTATATTAATTAACTTTTTTTTTTGGAGTTGAAGTCTCACTCTGTCTTCCAGGCCAGGGTGCAGTGGCATGCTCACAACCACCGCAGCTTCGACCTGCTGGGCTCAGGCGATTCTTTCGTCTCAGCCTTCCCAGTAGCTGGAACTAAAGGTGTGCACTAGCACACCTGGCTAATTTATTTTATTTGTTGTAGAGATGAAGTCCCACCAAGTTGCCTAGGCTAGTCTCGAACCCCTGGGCTCAGGCAATCCTCTTGCCTCTGACTCCAAAAGTGCTGGGATTACAGGTGTGAGCCAACACGCCCGGCCTAAATTAATTAACTTTTTATTGATTTTGTTTCCGTTAAAATTTTATTTCATCTTTTTCTGAGCACTAGTAAATGATTGCCTTTTAATGTTTATTAGGAAGTTTTTCAGATTCTGTATATGTGAAAGACACTTGTTCTTCAGCACATGAAAAATGATTATGAGATAGAAGAGAAAATTTTAAAAGTTATTATAATCAGAAAAATGGAAAATGTTTGTTTTGAGACTGATTAATGTTATCTTTTTCTATTTCAAAAGAAAAGGATTATTAGGTATTATAAAACCTGTACTCTAGTGCTCTTTTCTCCACGCATTGGTCACAGATTGGCATCCCATGGGAGTTGTTTAGAATCTCAGGTTCCAATCTACTGACTCAGAATCTGTGTTTTATTTGACAAGATTCCCAGGCAATTGAAATACGTATGAAGATCACTCATCCAGGCCAGTGCTTCCCAGTCTTTTTCAAGTTAATACACAGATAGCAAATGAGCCCATTGCCTGGAGGGTGGGAGAGATCAGCATCTCAGCATGCACGTTCTTCACTTACTTGTGTGAGACTAGCAATTAGGCAGATTAAAAAAAATTTTTAAGGGGAAAGGGAGACATCATTTAATGACTTGACATTTTGATGTGAAATACAGTACATGCAACTCATGAGGGACAGAGGTGGCTGTAGGATTAAATTCTGACCGAATGATTGAGGATGGATGATGGGGATCTTCTGAAGTACCTGATTGTCCAGGGAACTTTGAACTTGAGTGTAAATAGACTGCGAGAGGGCATGAGGGAGCTACAACGATGGATAATAAAAAACTGTCACCTTAAAACACCTGCTAAGCCGGGCTCAGTGGCTCAGCCTGTAATCCCGTGCCTTTGGGAGGCTGAGGTGAGTGGATTGCCTGAGCCCGCGGGTTCGAGACCCGCCTGAGCAGCGAGACCTCATCTCTACAATAAATCAAAAAATCAGCCGGGCATGGTAGTGCATGCCTGTAATTCTGGCTACTCGGAAGGCTGAGACGGAAGGATCGCCGGAGGCCAGCAGGCGAGGCTGCGGTGGCCGGGAGCGGCCACTGCAGTCTGGGCGACCGAGTGAGACTCCAACTCAAAAAAAAAAAACAAAAAAAACCAAAAAACACCTGCTGTTTTCCAGCACTGAACTTGCTTTGCATATGCTGTTTCTAGAACTTAGAAAATCCCCACACAACCTACACTGTTTTCCTATCATATAGTTGAGGAAAACTAAAGGCCCAGAGGGCAAGGTGATATAGCTAGTTTGTAAAATGATATGGGCCTATGAGAACTGGACAAATCAAGAATGCACGGATATTTTCATAAAATACTGAAGATAACACAAAAAAGCAATACACCTGTGTTGAGGATAAAGAAGGGATATGCCTATTTCTTAGAAAATGCAAATAATATAATTACTTAACATCCCTCCTCTTTTTTCCTTTTGCTCCTAAAATTATTTATATCTCATCTGTGTTCAAGAACTGTAAATCTAGCCTGGTGCTGTGGCACTTGTAGTACCAGCTACTGGGGAGGCTGAGACGGGAAGATCACGAGCCCAGGAGGTTGAAGCCACCCTGGGCAACATAGTGTATAACACGTATGGGAAGAAAGCTAAGAAGGTGAGCGGTAAACTGTTCCAAAATATTTAGTCTAATGATGATTACGGGATGTGAACACTTACTTCACCCAACTGAAAGGGAAATATACAGTTTCTGTGATCAAATAGAAGTGAGCATGTTGTCTGTGTTAAAGATTTTTGTATATGCACTGCCCAAGTGAGCTCAATATGCATTAAAGTTTTTTGACTGCACGATGGAGAGCGTTGATCACACAACACAAAAGACAATTTGTTGGTCGGGTAACTCATTTAATGGTGGGAAAGTGGAGAAAACTCTCCAAAACCTAGTTGGAATGAGGGCAGCTCTGATTTTGGATTGTTGGAAACTGAGAGTTCTAGCCAGCTGTTGCCACTGCCTTCAGCACTTTCCTGCCCTTGCTGTCACTCAGTTCAAGTGTCACAGTCCCAGAAGAGTAAATAGAGTTGGTCTGACTTGAATCACATGCCCATGTCTTATATTAAAAAGGAAATCTGGATTTATTGCTGACCCCAACCTGCACATGGTGGGGCTAAGGTAATTCTCCACAATGAAGTGGACAGCAGCTTGCTAGGGGAGATGGATGCTTGTGACACATGTCCATTGCACTCCCCTCGTCAGGAGACTTCACTGTGGGACTTGTTATCACACATGGCTATTTAGAGAGTTTGCTTTGCTGTGTGTGATGGGTATTTAAATAGAGGAATGATGTCAGTAGAAGGTGCAGTTTATGCTGCTGGTTCATGTGCAGCTTTTCCTAGGCAAGATGAGTGTGAATGGAAGGAGTAGAGTCATATAATTACATGGCATACATAATGTGGGATCATGATTTAGCAGGTGAAAGGAAAGAAACTTGCCATTTGGGTGTTGCAGAGGCAAGAACCTTTTCATTTCTATTGCAAGTGAAATGAAAAGGGAGCACCCCTCTCCCAGGGCTTTCTCCCTTTACTCTTCACAAAAGACTTTATCTCTCATAGGATTCAGTGCCTAATTTTTAAAGAAAATAATTTTTTAAGGAAATGTTTTATTTCTTTTTAGAGTTAGGGTCTTGCTCTGTTGCCTGTGCTGGAGTCCAGTGACACAGTCACAACTCACTGCAAGCTTAATCTTCTAAGCTCAAGAGATCCTCCTGTATCAACCTCCTAAGTGGCTGTGACTATATATAGTTGTGCAACACCGTGCCTGGCTATTTAATTTTTTCTTTTTTTTTGTAGAGCCAGGGTCTCACTGTTTTGCTCAAGCTGATTTCAAACTCCTGGCCTCAAGAAATCCCATCTCACCTATCCAAAGTGCTGGGATGTATGAGCCACTGTGCTCAGCCTAATTTTATTTTTTTAATATTACATTTCAAAACATTTCAGTATCTTTAGGGGGTACAAATAGTTTTTGGTTACATGGTTGCATTGTATAGTGGCAAAGAATTCTGGGCTCTAAGTGTATCCACCACCCCCATTTGTGCACATTGTATCCTATAGGTGATTTTTTTCATTTCCCCTTTCCTTTACTACCCTCCCCCTTCTGAGTCTTCAGTGTCCATGCTACCATTCTCTATGCCTTTGCGGATTCTTAGTTTAGCTGCCACTTAAATATGAGAATATGCAGTGTTTGGCTTTTTGTTTCTGCGTTATTTCAGTTAGGATGATGGTCTCTAATTTCATCCAGGTTGCTGAAAAATACATTATTTCAGTCTTTTTTATGGCTGAACAGTATTCCATGGTGATGTATATACTACAATTTCATTATCCACTCATTAGTTGATGGGTATTGAGGTTGATTTCACTTCTTTGCAATTGTGAATTGTACTACGATAAACATGAATGCAGGTGTCTTTTTGTATAATGACCTTTGTTCCTTTAGATTTGTGATAAATGAACTCACCTGTCCAAAATAAAAGGATGGACACAGAGGCATGGAGTGCAGCAGAAGAGAGACTTTTAATGACAGTCTTGCAAGATTAGGTGTCTGGTGGGCAGGCACACCAAAACAGGAAGAATCAGCACTTTTATCTCTAAAATGAAGGTTCCTCATTGGAGGAATACCGCATAAGTTACAGGCTCTCCTGTATGATGCCTGTGTAGCATATTTTGATTGGCTTACAGAATCATTTCATTTGTAGGTACTATTTGCCGATTGGTTTACAGAATTGCCATTCTGATTGGATCCTGCCAAAAGTTTAAACATGAAGCCTGCCTAAGTAAAAAGCCGGTGAAAAGGAAGCACAAAGAAGCAGGAAGTGAGTCACAAAAGAGAAGCACAAAGCATTTAGACATCATCTTGAGAACCCATGATAAGCCAGGCTCCAATTTGAAAATAAATCACCATTCTTATTTTTCACAGGTAGAAAATCAAGTTAGTGGGATTGCTGGATTGAATGTTAGATCTACTTTGAGTTCTTTGAGTAATCTCTATACTGATTTCCATAGAGGTTGTACTAATTTACACTCCTACCAACAGTGTATAAGCATTCTCTTCACTGTAGCCACATCAACATCTGTTGTTTTCTGTTTTTTTAATAATGACCATTCTGAATGGTATAAAATGATATCTCATTGTTTTAATTTGCGTTTTCCTGATGAGTCGTGATATTGAGCATTTTTTCATATGCTTGTTGACCATTTGTTTATCTTCTTTTGAGAGATATCGTCCGTGTTATTTGTCCATTTTTAACTTGGAGTTTTTTGTATTTTTCTTGCTGATTTGTGTGAGTGTAAATTCTCTATACTAGTTCTTTGTCAGATATATATACATAGTTTGCGAATATCTTCTCCCATTCTGTAGGTTGCCTATTTACTCTGTTAATTGTTCTTTTGCTTTGCAGAAGCTTTTTAGTTTAATTGTCCCACATGTTTGTTTTTGTTTTTGTTACATTTGCTTTTGGGGTCTTAGTCATAAATTCTTTGCTTAGGCCAATGTCCAGAAGAGTTTTTTATAGGTTTTCCTTTAGGATTTTTGTGGTTTCAGGTTTGACATTTAAGTCTTTAATCTTTTTTGGGTTAATTTTTGTATATGGTGAGAAATAGGGATCAGGTTTCATTTTTCTGCATGTAGCTGTCTAATATTCCCAGCATCATTTGTTGAATAAGGTGTCCTTTCTCCAGTGTATGCTCTCGTCTGCTTTGTCGAAGATCAGTTGGTTGTAGGTATTTGGGTTTATTTCTGGATTCTCTATTCTTTCTATTGGTCCGTGTGTCTGCTCTTGTGCCAGTACAAAATAAATGCCTCACATTTATTTTTTTTTCAACGTTCATTTCACATTTGGCTCTAAAGATTGTTAAACATGATGGAGTCCTAAGATAACGTCTTTCCTCTGCAAAGATAAGATCTGTGAATCTGTTGGGATAGCTTACATTTTTTCATTTTCTTAGGACTGTATAATCCCTGTGCATACTTAAAGTGATGTTCATTGGAATGATCGTTAGTCCACACAATCTTGTCCGATGAGTGATGGCATCTTGTGAAGTTCTCTAAGGAGAGTAGGAGAGATTGTGTAGCCTAGGATTGTACATGGATTTTGTCTTCTGTTCCAGGTGACTGACTGGCTGGGCCTCTCAGAGGGGGGATTTTGAGCCTGAGAGTAGGTCCTTTTGAAAAGGAGTGCTGTGGTAAATGATGGTATTTTTTTGGGTACAGACTTGAGAATATTTGCCGTTGCCAATCTAGATTCATAAAATTAGCTGAGGTTCAGCCCAAATGGATTATATGACAGAACTTGGAGATGTGATGTTAGAAGCACTTTATTATCCCTGTGAAGGCATCGGCTAAAAGGTTTATTTTTTTATGCTACAAGCCAGTATGCTTGCTAGTAACATCTAGAAACATTCTTGCATAGTCTGTAAACAAATGGTTTCTGAGTACTTGTCACTATCAAGTGAAAACTTTTTCTACTTGATAGTTCTCTGTGGTGTGGAATTTGCATGATCAGTGGAGCTGCTTTGCTTATTGTTTACTGAGCATTTCTAGTGCAGTGGTCAGCAGAATTTTCTGTCAAGGGCAGATAGTCTTTGGTGCAACTATTCAAATCTGCCTTGTAGTCTGACAGCAACAATAGATACTGTGTGAGTTGGCATGATTGTGCTCCAATAAAACTTCATATATCGACAGTGAAATTTGAATTTCATGTAATTTTCACATCATTAAATATTTTATTTCTTCTGATTTCTTTTTCTAAACATGAAAAAATGCACAAACTATTCTTCACCCATGGGCCTTACATTACAAAAACAGACAGAGCCTGGATTTGACCTGCAGACCCCAGTTTGCCCGTTCTGCTCTGTGGTTTTCTGCCTCAACCTTCAGTTTAGCCTGTTCTTACAATCCTTATAATTTTTTCATCGCATAATATTTTATGCAACATTTGAAGATACAATTTGTTTGATCTGTCCAGTTAAATTAAAAACAATATTTTTACATGTTTGTATTGTTGAAACCATTTGGTATTGAGTTGTAACTTTTTCTATTTCCTATCAGACTCTAGCAGGTATAGAGAGGTGCCTTATACATAGTTGTTGGCATTGTTTTTCCCCTGGTTAATATCCGTTCTACTGTGAAGCGGTTGCCATTCCCATGATTTCACTTTGAACCTGTGTGTTTATTTCTGTTTTCTTTTTTTGAAAGAGCATACATAGTCTCTACATAGAACCTGAACAGGAACTGAATGAGGAAAGTCAGTGAATTAATTAAGATGTCACCATGATAAACTGGTGCAAATCATGGGTATTTTCAAAGATGTTTTTTCCTCACTGTGTTGTGATATGTTCTGTGAGTCTTATTCACTGGTGGTAAAAGCATGCTGACAGCCTTCAGTAGCCTTCCTCTATGCAACACAGAACCCGGAGGCACCTGATTAATACAGTTGCGTGGGAGACAACAGAGGGCAAGGGGTTCTTTTGTTTGAATCTCCATGCTGGATACTGAAGTTGGTCTCATGGACTGTGACAAATAGTGTTCCACTCGCAGTGCGACAGGATTTGTATTTACCCAGGGTTTGATTGGCCTGAGACTTCCTGTGGTTATATCAGACTTCTCTGCTCGTTGCTTAGTGAGCAACGCTTTTGAACTCCTAAGCTCTGGAGGTTGAGCTTTGGCTGGCTCAATTAATTGTTAAATGTTCCCTTTATTATAATGATGCATTGACGCCTTGCTTTGTAGTAGCTGAGGAGATTGCTGAAAGTGTTTAATCTGTTATACTCTATCAGTTTTGTAAAAAGCTCTTTTTAAAAGGAAACAATTTTGATTTGAAGTGGCATGGTGGTATCTGAGTTGGATAACATAATTTAAATTGAAATGCAGGAATTTGGCTCTGCTCTTGACAGAGATTGGGTTGGATTTGACATTGACCCATGTGTTTGTCATCTTTCCAGTTATTGCCTTCTATTTATTCTGACAACTCCACCAGCTGAGAAAACCAGATTCCCCAAAATTAAAAATGTTGTCAGTGAATTTAAAGATGGAGCAGTGTATTATGTTTATTAAGTTACTTTAAAATGTATGTGGTCAAAAGTGATTTGTTTTTATAACAAAATTAAAAACTGTATAATAGATGCTTGAGTGCATGAGTTCTACTTTGGAGCTATCTGAAAACAAGAAAAAGTAAAGATATGCACTTCTCTATTTCTCCTTCTTTGTTTTATTAGTATACATTTTCCAATGGGTGCTTTAATTGTGGTAAGATACGTGGTGGGAAGGTAAGTTAGTTACTTGGTTCTTTAAAGTGAATGGATAAATGCTTGGAAATGATACATTTTTAAAGTCATCTTGTCAAGTCTATTAAATTAAATATCTCGTACCTTTAAATCTTGTTTATTATTTTACCATCAAAAATGTACTCAAGCTAATTAGGAAGCACAGTATATGTTGCGTATGAAAGACACTCCACAATTGCTCACTCATTTAACCCCTGCATTTATTTTCTCTCTTATATCTCTACATTTCCTCAGTCAGTTCCCTTTGCAAGGAATGCATTTTCAATAATATCCACTCATTTTCAATAATATCCACTGTGATAGTACAATGTGTAAAATGTGTAAACTTAGCTTTAAAAGGCAAAGATACAATGGTTTATATTCCCTTTGAAGACTGCAGGCATTGTTCTGGTTCTCTTTGTGTGCTGGGCAGATGGAGTGTTAGCGTCTCACTGTAGACTGATCAATAGAGATTGATATAGTTTTAAAAAATGCAGGGGTTTGATTATGTCTATACTTCCCTTTTAGAAAGGGCAAATGGAGTGAGCTTATAATACAGATTTTTAATATTATTTCAGTGTGTTGCTTTTTATTCTCAGTGTTTTCATTAGCATTTTAATTTGTGGTCTGTTTATAAACCTATGTATAGTTGTTGGTTCTAAGCTAGGTTATCATTGTTATGAGATGGTGCTTAATTTTCAGACTTGACTTGTCCTGAGCACCCCATTGTGCTGGTATTATAAAACATAGGTACTATACAATTACCTAACTGATTGTGGGGATGTTAATAATAGTGTGTATAATCATAATTTTTCCTTTTTAATAGAAAGGTGAGAGAAATGTCACTAAAAGGTCTCATCTGGGATACTGTCTTTTTACATTGTCAGGAACAGTTTAACTGGCAAGTAGTGGTTTAATTACCACTATTCTGTAGTACAAAAATACACTAAAAGTTTTGAAGTTTATATTTGAGAATTATTCTAGTTGCACTCAGACTTGGAGAAATTATACTTCTTCCTTACAAGAGGTTTTCATTTTTTGATTTTTCTTTTTTTGAGTCAGAGTCTCTCTCACTCTTGCCCAGACTGAAGTGCAGTGGCATGCTTTTGGCTCACTGCAGCCTCGACCTCCTGGGTACAGGTGGTTCTTCTGTCTTAGCTGAAACTACAGGCACATGTCACCATGCCTGGCTAATTTGTTTGTTTGTTTGTTTTGTAGAGATGAGGTCTCATTATGTTGCCCAGTCTGATCTCAAACTCCTGGGCTTAAGCAGTCCTCCCACCTTGGTCTCCCAAAGTGTTGGGATTACAGGCGTGAGCCACCATGCCTGGCTGCAGGAAGTTTTATACCTTACGTTTCAAGCAAAATAATGCAGACCTGATTTCCTTGTTGTTATCTGGGCTAGTTGGAAGACATTTTGAGGGAGAAAAATTCTGTGAGTTTTATCTATGAGGCTTTTATAAGTTAGAGTGATTTTGAAGTCTGTAGCAGCTGTCTAAAAAAATAAATATTTGACACCATTGAGTGCAGTCTTTTTAAAATTACACCTGGCATTTATGCCAGGACTGTTAGAGGCTAGCTATTTGGAGAGACCATCATTTTTGTCATTTGCCCTTTTTTCTTTTGCCCTTTGGATACATTTATAATATTTGGCTATAGGTTGCTTATTTTATTTTTCCTCCATAAATTTTCTCCTGCCATTTTCCCCTTTTGATGAGCAAATAATATACTTTCAAAGAAAAAAATTGAAAAAATTGAGATAGACAAAAGTTAAAAGTTGAAACCACTAAGCCACTGCTAACATTTGTTGTATGGTCAGTTTTCTTAGTACACACATATGGAGTGATGCTATCTGCAGTTTTGTAATGTGCTCCTTAACCTGCTCTGGGTTTATTTTCATTCCAGTAATTATAAATCTGCACTGTCGCTGCTGCATGTGTAATTCATGCATCAGTTTATAACCTGGGGTTTGTGGCCAACCATGGAGACGGAATGGGATTCAAGGGACTGGGAGCTTGGGTGGGAAAACACTGCATTTTTATTTTCCCCATTTCGTTAAATTTCAAATAATATTCAGCATTCACTTAATTTATGAAGGTAGATGATAAACCACAGTAATCTTGGCAGTGCCTGTGACTCCGCTATAAATTATAGATGTTCTCCTATCACGTCACATGGAGAGCAGCATCTCAAAGTAATGTTTCTGTTCCTCACTCCTTTGGAATTATGGAGATTGTTAAGGGAGTAATGTCTAGTAAATCTTGTTATTTAATGAATCAATAAAGAAGTACGTATAGGTAATCACATTAACAATTTTTTTTTCATGTTGTGATAAGTATTTCAATATGTGTTGTTTTTGTACATTAAAAAATTTTTTTTTGAGAATGTGTGTTTTAGAATGCTAAAGTCATTCATGGCAAACAAAAAAATTAGGTGCTCACACTTTAATGATTGTATACCACCATTTAACTAGTTCTGTCTTTTTGGACTTTAGGTGCTTTACTAACATACTGCAGTACAGCCAACAATGGTGGACACTTATCTATTTATTCTAGTTTGCTTTCCTAGGGAGTGGAACTGCTGAGTTAGAGAGTATGAATGGTCATGTAAAGATTTTTTAATATGTCACCATTACAATTTTTTCTAAGTAGCCTCAGTGTATCATAGCACTTTGGCATCTTCAAGTGACTGAGTTTGTGGTTTTGAAATTGGAGACAGAGCAGAAGCCTTTGCATTATCTTTGGTAAACTTTCATCCGTGGGTGGATCAGACACCTCTGTATCCTCTTTATTTGGTTTGCAGGTTAATGGTGTGGACAGGAGACAGGGCTGTGGTGATAGAGAGGCCGTCATCTTTGTAGCATGAAGTCAGATTCGGAATGTCTGAGAGTGTAGGATAGTTTAAATTCTGGTCAGCTTTAATTTTTATACATAACATTGCAGAAAATTTGTCAGTGGTCCATATATTTTTGTGGAAGGAGCAGCCATGTATTCCCTCAAGTTCTGAAATCAAAACCATGTAGAAGTGGTGTAAGAAAGCGGGAGACTGAGCAGTGCCAGCCGACACCATCCTCCTCCCCCACGCAGAATGCCAACCAGTTTGCAGAAGTTGCCAACACTAATTTCTGCTTATGAAACCTTGGAGTCCTGTGAGGAACTTGACTTGGCTGGAAAGTCTCCTTGGAGAGGAAGTCGACCTCACTTCCATCTGCCTCCAGAGGATGATTCTTAATCTAGTGGAAGGCCATGATATATGTGATCTAATCAAGCTATTTTGGTTACTCCAAATTAAGAGCTCTGTGTTCTGTTTTTTAAATATACTTGCTGGGGTCATTTGTTTCTGCCTGTTTCAATTTTTAAAATTTAACTTGTTTTTTGAGTTGGGATCTCACTCTGTCACACTCTGCACTCTGGAGTGCTGTGGCACAATCATGCTTACCTTCTGGACACAAGTGATCCTTTCACATCAGCCTTCTGAGTAACTGGGGCTGTAGGCATGAGCCACCATGTCTGGCTCATTAAAAAAATTTTTTTTTTTTGTGGAGATGAGGTCTCACTGTGTTGCCTAGGCTGGTCACCAAGTCCTGGTCTCAAGCAGTCCTCCCACCTTGGCCTCCCAAAGTGCTGAGATTACAGGTATGAGCCATCATACTCAGCCTGTTATTAGCTTTTTCTTTTTAAAAAATTAAAAAGGAGCCGGGCTCAGTGGCTCAGCCTGTAATCCCCTGCCTTTGGGAGGCTGAGGTGAGTGGCTTGCCTGAGCCCGTGGGTTCGAGACCCGCTTGGGCAGTGAGACCTCATCTCTACAATAAATCAAAAAATCAGCCGGGCGTGGTAGCGCCTGCCTGTAATTCCGGCTACTCGGAAGCTGAGGCAGAAGGATCGCCGGAGCCCAGCAGGTCGAGGCTGCGGTGGCCAGGAGCAGCCACTGCACTCCAGTCTGGGCGACAGAGTGAGACTCCAACTCAAAAATAAATAAATAAATAAAAAGGTTTCCCAACAGTGTTCTGGATGCCACTAGGGCATTCAGAAATTTAGATGTCATAAGTTAAGTTAAAGTTTAAATATTTGCCCCGCTTAAAAATAACGTAGAGATATTTGAATGCAGTGGCTGAAAGTCCTGAATTCCAAAAGAGGAGGTGTGGGTGCTGGGCTGGCTCCTAAGCTGCAGTGGGTCTTCTGCCACCTCAGGGTGTGTGGCCCCACTCTTTCTGTTCTCTTCCGCTCTGTCTCATGCCCCACCTTCAGCTCATACAACTGTCTTCAGGCTACCAGGAAGAGTGGGAAAAGCGGGGCTTCTCCTTTCCAGGACTCAGTTTCCAGAAGTTGAAATGTTGTAGGTCTGGTAAATTCCGTGGTCAGAACTCAACCATGTGACAGGCAACTGTTAGGGTTGCGGTGAAATGAGGTTTTCATTTTTAGGGGACATGTGCCCAGCTAAGCACCAGATGTTCTGGTTTTTTGTTTGCTTTTGTTTTTGAGACAGGGTCTTGAAGTGTCACCCAGACAGGAGTGCAGTGGTGTGATCATAGCTCACTGTAGCCTCAAACTCCTGGGCTCAAGTGATCTTCCTGCTCAGCCTCCCTAGTAGCTGGGACTACAGAGGTACACCCCATGTCTGGCCAGATATTCTTTTAATAAGGAAGAAGGGGAGAATGAATATTTGGCTCAGCTAGCAGTCTCTATTACAGAGACTAACAAACCAGTACCGTTAAAATTATTGAAGACATATAGTTATTTCCATGTCTAAGTCTTACATTAGATTATCAACTTGTTGAGGGAAGGGCATTATTTTATTCACCTCAGTATCTCTAGCCCTTAGGTGGCACATTGATAGTGCCCAGTAAGTGTGTCTCATGAGTTCATGATTCTGTTCCTTATAGCATATTTTCATCATCTTTTTCTTTCTCTCTCTCTCTTTTTTTTTTCTTTGAGTTGGAGTTTTACTCTGTCGCCCAGGCTGGAGTGCAGTGGCATGCTCACAGCCACCACAGCCTCGACCTGCTGGGCTAGCTACTTTTTGTTTTTTTAATTGTAGAGAGGAGGTCTTGCCAAGTTGCTAGGCTGGTCTTGAAACCCTGGGCTCAGGCAATCCTCTTGCCTCCTCCTACCAAAGTGCTGGGATTACAGACATGAGCCACTGCACCCTGCTCTTTTTCTTATTTTAATGTAATGTTGACAAGACTTGCCTGTTACCAGGCTATTACTATTTTGCTTAGAATGAAGAAGTCTCCATCCCCCCCGCCCCCATAGTCCTGATACATTTTGTCTCAGCAGATGTTCAAGACATGCTTCCAAGGTACAAATTACGAAAGGAGCACACTAAAGCAAAACTCTCATTAAGTGTTATGTTGGCCCGGAGCAGCTGCACTCATTTGTTTATGTGTGTGGAGTACAGTTTCATATAGAAAGCATCCAGGGCCTCTTATGGCTCAATCAACAGAATCTCTCATCTCATTGTAGGAACCAAGAAGCATTTAGATAGTTTAAATACTACTACCTTGCTCAAATCTCTGCTAATTTTGGTGATCCAAGTGGCAGGTGGATGGCAGATTCCAATAAAATCCCCCACCTCCACAGAGTTTTTTTTTAGCCTGAGACTATTGTATGTCTTATAAAGCCAAACTACTACATGTAGAATCCTAAAGAAACAGATGACTAGAAATTACTATTTAGGTGCAATTATTTTTTTCCAAAGATCTGTTGAATACTTAGAAAATTTCACTTGTAATTCACCGTGAACTGAAGATTTTTAATGAAAAAATGGGGAGTCAGTATTTACTGTCATGTGAAAGTGTCTTCTTAAAATATCTCTTAAAGAATATAATACCTGCCCAAACAACAGTAACAACAACAAAAACTCAAATGAAGCAACAATTATTTAAGGGAAAAATTTGTGGGAGAAATTACAATGATTCGAATACAGTTACATATTAGTAATAGGCTCTGAGTGGGAAAGTAACTGAATAGGGTAGAGACTATGTATGTTGGTGGCATTTGGGTCTCGAAGGTTGGACAGAATTGTGATAGGATCGGGTAGAGGAACAGTGTAATAGCAGCCTGAGGAAGCGTGTGGCATGGGACTTGACTGAAATGAGCTGAGAGAGGAGAAGCAAAGCCAGCAGAGCAGGTGTGAGGGTACAGCTGAAACAGGAATGAAAAGGCATCGGTATTCTTCTTTTACTTCTCTTCTTTTTGTGTGAGCTGTAATCTATCATTCTAGGATGCTGGTGGTTATAGTTTTACGGCATCAAATTCTGGGTGTTTGCCGTATTATTATTTGGGTATTGATTTGATGAGCTTCTTTTAAGGTGCATCTTCGCATACCCTTTTCACTTTTAAGCATCTCTTACACAGCTGTGTGGATGCTTCCGTGAAGGATCAATCACTCAAAGAGAAAAATCACTCATGGGATTGTTGTGTTGTCTGATAAATAAAACTGAGAAGTCAATTTCTGTTAAGAAAATATCAATCATAGGTATTTCAGTTCAGTATATATTAATGTGTGTGATGTGTCTTGTTCATATATTTAAATCCATATGGTATATTTTAGTCTACTTTTGATAAATTTCACTTAGTGTTGTCATTGTAACTGATTTGAAATATCTAAGAAAAGTGTCCAATAGTAAGTAAACATAAATATATGCACATGTATATGGCAGAGAATTTTAATCTTCAATTTTGTTGATTTAAAAATATCCATATTAATAAGGCTGGCACAGTGGCTCATACCTGTAATTCCAGCACTTTGGAAGGCCAAGGTGGGAGGACTGCTTAAGTTCATGAATTCGAGACCAGCCTGAGCAACATAGTGAGACCATGTCCCTACCAAAAAAATATTAGCTGGGCATGGTGGTGAATGCCTATAGTCCCACTACCTGGAAGGCTGAGACAGGAAGACCAAACTGAGCCCAGGAGGGCAAGGCTGTGGTGAGCTGTAATCATGCCGCTGCACTCTAGTCTCAGTGACAGAGTGAGACCCTGACTGGGGGAATAAAATCCATATTAATGGAGCATCTGTCTGTCCAGAATGACAGTTAAACATTAGTTTTCTCCCATTTTGGTTATATTTAAGGACTGACTCTTTCTTAAACTTTTGGAGGTAAATACTTGAATAAGAAGTAATATTAAATGAATACATACACTAGACTTACAAGGAAGGCTTTCAAGAGGTGGAGGATACCTATAAAGTATAGAGAAATAATTGGTGTGGGAAATTTTGTAGCTTGGATGCATGAACTGTGGAACAGTTGCAGTTACAAAATCGAGAACTGCAGACTACAATTAACTGAAATTAATTTTGTTGAATAGAAATATGTTCCATTTACTGTACAATCAGGAGCCAGGCTTCAATGAGTTTAAATAGATGAAATCTAAATTATACTGACAGTCCATTAAACAGTAGCAGAAAACTCGTAAAGAAAATGGATTCACTGTGATACTAGTTTATAATAAAATCATTTGCCAAATAAGAATTATCGCCCAGGCATTGTGAATTCTCCTGTGTATTTCCAGTGAGCACTGCAAATTGGTTGTATCATTTATTGTAAAGCTGAGGCTCCTAGCACATTGTTTTCTGAAAAGGAGCAAGCAGTGTTGCTTGAAATCTGCTCTGCAGGATGTTACACCAGAAGACAGACAAGCAATTTGTTGTTGTCAGCCATACAGGGGAGGAGAGTCTTTACCCTGCCTGCCTGTCGCTGATGGGTTCCCTGTGAATACTGGGCATGGTGTCCTATGTTTGGATTCTGCTTTGGTTTCCTGAATGTACATTATTTCAGCCATGATCCAGTTCTAATCTCTGAGTTAAGGACCTGTCAGCATTTCCACTTCCAATCTATGAGTCAAGGATCGGTTAGGATTTCCATTAGCAATCATCCTCTACTTCATAGGGATTGTACAGCAGAATATTTTTAGGGGAGGGAATAGGAGTCATTGAATTGGAGGTAGGATTGTTACCTGTATTTTAAGCGTTGGCAACAGTGCAGTGACAAGAGGACAGAGAGTGAGCAAGGCCTCAGAATTCCCTTTCCTCATTTCTGTCATACCATAAACACTTTGCTGCAGTAGGTAGATGGCTCTTGGTGGGTTTTAAAGTAGATTTCCCCTCTTAGAATACCTTATTCTCTTTCAGCACATGAGCTATAAAGTTGTAAACTAACTATACGAGAGAACCACATCACTTAACTGGAGGTTTTTTGTTTGCTTTTTTTGAGTTGGTGGTCTCACTGTATAGCCCAACCAAGAGTGCAATGGCACAATCACGGCTCACTGCCACCTTGACCTCCTGGGCTCAGGCAATCCTTCCACCTCAGCCTCAGAGTAGCTGCAACTACAAGTGTGTGTCACCACACCCACCTAATTTTTGTAGAGATCAAATCTTGCTATGTTGTCCCACTCCTGGGCTCAAGCAATCCTCCTACCTTGGCTTCCCAAAGTATTGGGATTACAGATGTGAGCCACATCTGGCACCTTAACTAGAATTTGGCTATTAAACTAGCTAGAATCATTTTCATAATAGGGATTCAATGCAGGTTACAAGGGGTGCTTTTTTTTTTTTTGAAAGCAGGATTTATTGAGAGGACAGAAAAGCTCCCACAGTGGGAGGGGACCCTAAGGGGTTGCCCTCAAGGGATGCTTTTAAAGGAACATTTTCAGAATATAATATGGAGGAGAGAGTGCCTAACATGTTCTTTGCTTGGGTAATATAAATGTCAAACTGTGGCTAATGCTTAGCATGTCGGTATAAATAATAAGATTTCTGCTCTTGGCAGAAGGGTCTTGCTTTTCCTTGTTTTACTGAGTTCTCAAGTCCATGCCGTGCATGAGTGACTTGGGTGGGGATTCCTGATGCATGAGTTACTCCAGACATGAGCATCTCTTCCTGAAGTGAGGAAGCAGTTGTCTGGAATCAGGATTCAAGCTTTTGATGCATTGGAAGATTTCCTGACTTCTAGAGGAGAAGAGGATTATGAGAATTTAAGAAGAACCTTTTTAGTTTATTATGACCTGCTCTCCTCCCCAACTTGTTTTTTTTTTTCCTCATAATTTAATTTTCTCTGTTAGCAATGAAAATACAGATAGATGAATGTTTGCTAAAAGTATATGGGATTCTGTGTTTAGACAAATTCCCCTGTAGGCTTTGTAGCACTATTTGTCTATAGACATTTTGATACATAGAATTCAATTATTATGAACTTTAAAAAAGAAGGAAACAAGGATATATGGTACCTGAGATCATTTTTCCACCACGCTTAGACTCTTTGAGATCATGCAGCCAATTTTGGTGACAGTTTCCAGAGCCAAACCACAGAACGAGAGTAAGGACTGGGAAGATTTTCCCAGTTCTTGTTTTCCTTTCCTGTTGAGCTTCTCCACTATTATCAGACAATGTGAGTATCTCCCCATAACAGTTAAACAAACAGACATAAAATCTAGCAGAAAACTAAAAATAGTCCACTAGGCAATTTAAAGAAGTGTTTGAAAATACTATTTGTTTTGTTCCTGTTGCTGGAGCATGACAACTTTCTTGCTCGGATCTCATAACTTCTCTCATGTGTGTATGTTTTAACTGTCTTCATTCAACTCATTTGTTGCTCGTCTACTTTATTTGAGTGTTTACTTTGTAGACTCCAGCGTATTATCTGTGGAGGATAGGAATAGAGTTGGGTTTGGTGTTCTGTAGGCAGGGACTGGAGGTGGGCTGGTGTGTTGGAGGCCCTGCAGGACGCCCATGATTCTGGAGTGGTGATTGAGTATCAGGATTTGTTTTGTTTCCAGCATGTGCACACATGCACTCACACTCTTTTTGTGTTTTGGAAACTGAAGCACATCTGTATTAATTTGAGAAATACTTGTGGACTTTTAATTCTGCAAAATTAGGCCAACCTTCTGTTGCCTTGGAGTGCCAAGGATGGAGAAATCACGTGCAAGTGCAGCACAGCAGCCTGGGGCTCCGCTTCCGCATTCACCACGTCGCTGCCCTGCACGGTCTCTGAGAAATCTCTTTGTGAGAAGGTCTTTGTTCATACGTGCCTTTCACAAGAGAGGGTTTTCTACTGGAAATTGCATTAGAGTGGCACTGCCAGCTTTGCAAAGGGATGAGAGGGTATTTCAAAGATTAATAGACAGAAATGCATGATGGAAAAGAAAATCCCTATGGGATAGTGTCGTGGCTGAGCACTGCCTATGTGTTTTGTGACCACAGCTTTCATGCTGGTGCTCCCAGTGCTGCTTGGTAAATTAGTGGGTGAAGTCAGTGTCCACTCTGCTCTGTGGGAGGTTGTCAGAAAAGATGCTGACAGATTCTTTGTGTTTCATAATGACAAACTGCCTGATGCTTTAGGCTGTGATTTTTTTTAATCCTCCAGAGGACTGTGCTCTTGCTCTATTTACATACACCTGCTGATTTGCTGAGGGTTGACAAAGCAGAGAGGCTTGCTTTGCCTTGAGAATCTGCCTCCACGTTTTGGCTGACTTCCTTCCTTAGCTTAGCAAATGCTCTGTTGTTTACAGATGGCACAATAGATTCTTGGCCACAAAGCTGTGTTGAGGCTGTGAGAAACAGCCAGAAACTCCCCTGTTCAGTGTCATTGCCCAAATTATGGATTTTATTGCTCCCTGTTCACAAGAATTTGAGTTCACTTAATCATGTGATACATTCCCAGATAGAGGCTTAGTATTAGAGAATAAGTCTCAGCCTAGACCCATGGTTTCATTTCTAGACATCCTTTGTAAGAAAAAAATTAGTTATCATGTGTTGTTTGGAATAATTGATACCGATGGTAATAGCCTCACTTATTTTTCTGCCCCATTATAGGCGTGCTGATTTTAAGATTAAAAAAATATGTATATATATTTGCCTAGCAGCAACCATTTGCTCAATCTGGTAAATATGTGTTTTCATGTGGGTAATTTTGAAAATGTGCATTATGCATTTAATGGATCACGTCAGCTTTGCTGAGTTCTTTCAGACCTGCTAGATTTCTAATGAAAAAGGGCTTTAAAAAATTTTTTTTGTAAAAGGTATCTCAGTGCTTGTGTTGGCCACGGGGGATTTTTGGGGTGAGGATCATTGATCCAACCCACTAAAACCAGTTTTATAACCAGCTTCAGACAATCCATGGACTCATCAGTTGCATGAAAATCTTGCCAAATCATTTTGGTTTTAAAAGATTACCGGACATATATTCCAGCTGAGATGTTGACATGGCTCTTGCCTTACGTTCTTATCTTTCTCTTTCCAAATAAGCCACTTTATTTTTGTGCTGAATACAAACATTTATGTAAATTATTTTCTTAAATAGCTGCTTGATTAGAGACCAGGGGAAATACTTCTTATATGAGAATTTGACTTTAACTTTATTTTGAATATTATTAAGAGTAATAAAAACTAGAATTTTTTTTCTCTGAGACTTGTATTCTGAATTGTTTCTTAAAATATATATATATATTTTTGGTTGGGCCATCATAATATTTGTGGGAGGGTAATAACAAGAAGTTTGACTTGATAATAATTTTTTATGCTTTTATTTTTAAAATGAAATGAATCAGGTCAAAGCAGTACATTTCCCCCATTCTTATGGCAATGTGACATGGTGCTGTAAAAAATTTTAGTTCATATTACCTTTAATCCTTGCCATTCTCTGTTTGATAACTTTTTATGTAAAATAAACTCCAAGTTTTGTCACTTAATTTTGCAGTGCACTTTTCTGACTTTTTCATGAGTGAGTTTCAAGACACTGATCCTGCTTGATGCAGTCACCTGTTTTACAGATTCCTGGTCTTGTGTATTGGACGCTCAGTTATGAATCCATGACTTTGGATGAGCTTGAATTGCCATGGTAACTTTTCAAACAAAGAGAGGTGGCTTTTTATCGAGTAATAAGCAATTGTGGTAATCTCATATGTCAGATTTGAGGAGCCCTCTCATGGTAGCTTGCCCTTCGGGGCTGCTTTCCTTGGTCCAGGTGTGGGAGACCCCTCTGGGAAGACTGCCAAGATGTGCTTGGCAGACAGATGCCAGTGACTGAATCATTTTCCTGAATGTAACTTTGCAGTGAAAAAGGAAAGAACATAGGGTCTCTCCTTTTCTGGGAAGTTTTTTGTTTGTTTGTTTGTTTTGAGTTGGAGTCTCACTCTGTCGCCCAGACTGGAGTGCAGTGGCTGCTCCCGGCCACTGCAGCCTCGACCTGCTGGGCTCCGGCGATCCTTTCGCCTCAGCCTTCCAAGTAGCTGGAATTACAGGCATGTGCTACCATGCCCGGCTGACTTCTTGATTTTTTATTGTAGAGATGAGGTCTCTCTGCCCAGGCGGGTCTCGAACCCGCGGGCTCAGGCAACCCACTCACCTCAGCCTCCCAAAGGCGCGGGATTATAGGCTGAGCCACCGAGCCCGGCTTGTTTGTTTTTTTAATACAAGTTAATAGCTGCTTTATGTCTCATAGTAAGGGAGTTTGCAGTAGAGATTATTCTACTGATTATGGAAAATAATCTTTTTTCTTTTGGTAAAAAGAACAGTTGTTCATAGTCCTTGCTGCCTAAGCATATGCCATTTAATTAAGTTCTGTTTTGTTTTACCCCTACACTAATGGCAGCCATGAGTTCAGGGAATGTAGAAGTGAGTCCATTTCTCTGAGCTCACAAGATTGATAGTAATTGATAGTGTACAGTGCAGGCCATCTGACTGCCAAATGACTGAACAAGCACAGGGTGTGAATTGCTAATATGTAAAAGAAGGGAGATGCTTCCACTGCTTTACAGAGGAACAATGGGAAGTTACTGCACATGGAGCTCACTTATAACTAGCTCTAAGGTTGGTGTGTCCAGGAGCTGGTAGAGGGCTAGAGGAAAGAGAGTCTGGCACAGATGGGATGGAGGAGTGGAATGCAACCTCAGCAGGGTGGGGGGTGGTGGTGGTGGTGTGGGATCAGGCCATCGAGTGCAGTGTCACTAGAGCCTTGCAAAAGTAGAAGTCATTGGTTAGAAAATGACCTGTTAATTCCGAAGCCAACGGATACTGCCCAGGCTACGATGGCGTTATGTCAGAAAATGTATAGGAAGCGATACGAAGAAGGTTTTGGTGGATTGTGATTTGTGTTCAGATTGAGTAAGATGAGTGAATCATTGATACTCAAATTTGAAATACTGGTAGTGGGAACAGCAGGAGCTGGAACACAGAAATTAAGAATTTTGGATTGTTCAACATCATATTGAGTTTTTTCTGTTTTTGCTTGAATACCAAGTTAGGGGTGTGAAAGAATTAGCTATCATGGTGTTAAGAATGCTCTTACTTGTCTCTTAAGATGATTAGCATGTTAAATTGGTGTTGCCTGAAGGTTGAAGCAGAGTATTCGGTATCTGGGACTCTGGAACAAACTAGAAAGGCAGTCAATAGTTCATTCCTGAGTTACTATTTTGCATGGATTCAGGATCTGTTGAGTCTGCATCTGAGTAGAGAAATTGGCTGGGCATTCGAATTTCTTCTTTTTCTGGAATGACTTTTGGGTACAAAGATCCTGATATCCTGCAGAAAGTTTCTTGGAAGGGAAGTCTGTGCTCTTTAGTGAGGGCTTTCTTCCTGATCTGCCTCTTAGTGGGTCTGCTAGTGTTTGTGGCAACTGAAGTCCCTACTCCTGTGCTCTTTCTTGGCTCACAACACATGTGGCAGGGAATGTGCCTGTGTTGTCTAGCACCCAAACTATTCCAAGACATACTCATTCTGAAGGGTCAAAAGGAAGAATAAAGTGAACAGCATTTTAAATGTGGCATGTGGTTCCTCTTCCTAGGAGATTTGCTGGACAGTGAATATCTTTATTTCTCAGTAAATAATAAATAGATGTTCCTGTCCTGAGCTGTATGATGATCTTGGGTTGTAACATGGAGGGGTTTTACCTCTCTCTATAGTCACTGGTTTCCTTAAAACTATTGCTTTTTTTTTTTTTTTTTTTTAAAGTGTCTTAACATAGTATTTTAAAAAAACAATCTTTTGGACTCCAGCTATTATAAAAAAAAATCACCCAGCCACTACCATGTCAAATGTAATTTAAGAAAGTATTCTTCTTGCTTGAAGAAAATGTAATTTGGCTTACTTCATTCCATCTCTGATTGGCTGCCTTGGTTTTCTTTACAATTAGAAAACAAAATGTGTTTAAGTAATAATTTAATAGCAAGTTATCTATAAGAGATTAGATTAGTTTTCTTTCTCTTTCTTGGTTTAGGAGAAAAGGTCATTGTAATAGCATTTTTGAGCTAGTCATTTTTATATAATTCACTTATTTCCTCTCAAAATATTTTTTAAAGTAGCACTTGGCAGAGCCATTTCTCTTTGTGAAGACATGGCAACAACTTTCTCAAGATGTTCAAGATTTCTTCTTACTGTGTGATCTTGAGCAAGTAATTTCTTTTATCTAAATGTCTTCAGAATATGGGTAAACCCATGGGATCCTCCTCTTCTTCAAGGACTCTGAAGAAAATTATTAAGGCTTTATTAGATTCTTTAAATTATTAGAAAAGTGGTCTAAAAGAAGCAGAGGGCTATTTCCCTTGAACTTAAAAGTTATTTGTAATTTAATATCATCTTTTGAAAAGTATTTACTATAAAAGGTATGCGCTTTATCATTTATTTATTTATTTATTTATTATTTATACAGTGGCTTTATGGGCCCTGTCTTTGTTCCCTTAAAGATAAATGCCATTGTTTTAAAATTTCTTTTTCTTTTAAAGACTGTGTGTATATCGAGAGTCGGAGGCCAAACACACCGTATTTCATCTGTAGCATTCAAGACTTCAAACTGGTAAGCATTTTTTAATGTGCTGTTCATTCTGCCCTGCACCTTCTCTTTCCAGTTCCACTGACTGTCTCTTCTGATCTCCCTTCCATCGCTGTTGATGTGTTAGCCAGCCCACCTTTGAGTGCTGACTGTCTTGTGGTGGCAGCACTAAAACAAGGCAGTTTCTAGTTTCATCTCTTCAGTTTTGTAACAGGACTGTTATAATGCTCATATTGTAAACAATATTTCTAGTTTTTAATCCTTTAGTAGCTGCTTTGACAGTTTCAGAGACTCCCTTGAATGTCTGAAGTAGTTCGTCTCTTCTCAGTCATTGTTAAGAGCCTGAAGTAACATAAACTCAGGAATTGATGATACATAGGAGAAATAATATAAATAGGTCAGAGAATAGTTTCTGATGGAGAACTATAATTTGCTGAGATATTTGGCAGGTGAACTGGTTTTGGGGGGTCTCCCAGGGTTAGAGGTTGAGAGAAGGAAGGCTGGTAATGCTATTGTACTTTCCAATTTTGGTGTATGTGCTGCTAAAGCAAGCACATGCTACTGTGGTTTCTCACTGAAAACTTTTCTTGAGTATGTAAGTACTATTATTGCCCATAATGAAATCTCTTGATTTTAGACCCGTGGTTCCCACACTTTGGTCTTTTGATCCCTGGGAATGTCTGTAGAGATTTTGCAAAGGCCTGCAAATAAACATTTTCAGTCCTATATGAATAAAGTAAATCTCTCACACATCTGCACAACTGTTTTCAAGTGTGATTTTGAAATTCACTTAAGAGCAATACACACTTAAGAACTGCTATTTATTATGTGTTTTCCTCAAACTGATATGTGAAATGCTATTGTAGTAGTATTATTTGGGAAATTGTGAAACAGTTTACTCTTACAAAGGGATCTTAGTACTTGAAGATTGTGAACCACTGTTGGCGCTTTTAGATGGAGAAAATTCCTAATTCTTTAACTTTGCAGCATTGGATATTAGTATCTGTAAATGCTCTTATTTCCAGAACCCTTGGTAACTTCACGGTATTTATGTTCCTACCTTCATTGTATATGATATTTCATTCTAAGGAAATGTAATCTGAAAAAAACCTTTAACTCTGTATCTCCTTTGTTTCTTTTTATCATTTTTAATGAACCCCAAATTATTATATTCTGGTTTAGCTTAAAGATTGTGTGTCATTTTATTAAACAGCTATTGCATAAGTTAGTGCATACTTTCTGTTTTAAAGGAAAATCAAATGTGCTGTTTATGTCTACAGTTTTAGTGTTGGTATGCTGCTTTTAGGTTCCTTGGTTGCTTTGTAAAGTGGCCTTACAGTTTAATCTTGTAAATCAAATGCTTTCTATTCAGGATTTATGTCAGTATGCATTTTTACCATTTTAGAGGTCTTTGCTGTGTATTATATCTTTCCTTTTAAATACTTTTTTTTTGCAGATAACTGCACTGACACCTGAAATGTGGGCGGTGGCCTTGTTGCCCGAAGAGTTTTATTTTGGTAGTGGCTGCTGCTGCTGCTGTCTGCTCACTGTCCTTATGTCTGATTTTCACTAAACCAAATACCCCTACACCGTGGAACATGTGTAGCCATAAAATAAAATTGCAAAGACTTCCCTTTTACCTGTTAGATCTTGAGCCTCCTTTGTACAGTTTTTGCACATTAGCAGGTGCTTTCATGTTTGAACAGCTTCTCTTAGAATTGCTGATTACAATGTGATGGTTGCTGTTCTGGCCAGAGGTTTCTGCTGACTTACAGTAATTGCTCAGGGTATTAACAGCAATAAAAGCTGAAGCTTCTGTTGCCAGTATTGGTCTAGCACAACACACTCAAGCTGCCTGCAGAAACAGCGTGGGAAGGAGGGGCACTGTACTTAGGTACCTTTCTGTGAGTCACACACTGCTCTTTCCCATGTGTTTGTTTGAGTTTCTGGATTCAGCACAGCTTCATAATTGTTGTGTAATAATAAAAGAGATGATATATTTATTCCTAGAAGAAACACAGTTATTCCCTTTCTTCTTTTCCTGGTTCTCTATACTTAGTAAAAGAGAACCAAGTGATCGAAAATAATCAAGATCCCCCCCCTTCAGTTTACCGAAGCATTAAAGGGGAAAGGTGAACAAGGAAATATGCTTTGTTTCTCTGCAAGAATTTAAAAAGAAAAAAATGGAATTTGGTTTTGCCCACAGCAAATAACATGGCAAATGGAGCAATGAAAGAAACATAGCATTGCAATGTGGAGTAATCATATGCTTTATTTTTTTAGCTATCATAAAATAAAAAGTTGGTTAGAATTAATCACTTTACCATGGTATATTTTGGAGTATAAAATATATTTAGGAGCTGTAAAAAATAGCTGGGTGGATGCCCTTAATGGTACATGCTAGGTATGATTACAGTGTTCAAGATAACACAAGCTAATGAGTTGAGAAGTAGGGATGAGACGACGGCTGCCACCAGTAACGGAGACTAGCATGATGCTGCTTACTGTACAGAGCGTCCCTGGGTAACATTTCATAAACTAGTTCTAGATGAGATAAGGAAAAGGGTCTTTGTATTTTATGTGGGGATTGGGGTTGTCTTCCAGTCTCTGCTACTATATTCATTCCTTTAGAATCCGAGTCCATGGTGTAAAACACAGTGGCCTCTGTGTCCTGGTCTATGTCTATGCTCCTGCCAAGCCGTTACAGTCTCCCCTTTCACTCCCAGAATGTCTGAGTTTGCAAGATAGGCTATGTGGTTATCTTGCCTATGGGGATGGGATCCATGGTTTCAGCTTTATTAACATTTAGTCATCAAAACACACATGGACACTCCTATCCTACCCTGGAGCTATATTTAGAGCCCACACGTACACAGCGGTAGGTGGAGACCATGATCGTGCAGAGTAGTCAAGTTCCTAACTGAGCTGAGGTTTTTAAAGATAGCATTTTTAATGGTAGTGAATCATGTGTTCTCTCAGGAGCCACTCATTTGATTGGGCTTATTTACAAACTGGGAGATCTGATTTTGTTGGCATACATGGACCAAAGTATCTATGAGCAAGTAGTCAAAAGCAGGAGCTCAAGCCAGCAGGAGAGGTGAGGTGGGATTATGAACAGTGTATGTCTAGAAGCAAGAGAAAGAATGATCGTTGATTAGATAAGGCAGCTTTGACTATAGGTTTATGAACTAAATTGTAGAATAGCTGGCAAAACCTTTAAATAGCTCTTTGAAAGAATAGTAGTATGAAGTACCAGTCTGTGATACTTGCGGCCTGGTATCAAAAGATTGAGCCAGATTTCTTTTTTAGAATTTAGTGTTAGGAAACTGAGAGACTGAGGCAGTTAGCAGAGGGGCAAAGCTGAATGGTTATTTCAGGAATTACTCTTCATATATTCAGTTTAAAAAACATAAAAAAGATCTGCCTTAATGAAGGGATCCAGGTTGGGACAGGCGTAGGCCTGCTGCCTTGCTTGGTAGACCAGGAAGGAGCAGAGGATAGCGGTCTGGGGGCCGAGTGCATGCCTTTGGGACCCCGAGGCCTGCCGCCCTGGCGTTCTTTCCACTGCACTCTTAGATTGCTTTCTCTAGCTACCTCCTCTCTACTTGGGATAGCAGGAGTGGCTCTCCATTCACTACAGCTAGAAGAGCCCAGTATACTGTCCTCGGCCCTTTTTCCTGCTGCTCTTCCATAGCTTTTGTGGTCACTATGTGACTTAGCTTGCTTTTAGAGTTTTGTTCCTGAATGAGTAATGTAATCAAGGAGCATTATATCACAGTGTGCAAATGGGAATGTTTTGGACTGCAATCCATGCCTTCGACAGGTGTTCACTGAGTGCCTTCTTTGTTGAACTGGGCACTGTGTAGGGGGCTGAAGAAGTGTTAAATATCGTTTCTTCCCTCAGTGATCTTAGATGGTATATGGGATAGACAATTTGTGATCTTACTGGATGTTCGTCTCCTTTGGAGAACATTTTGAATAGGATTGAAAAGGAGAAAGCCTTTCACTTTTTGTTCTAAAAGACTGGTTTTTTCTTATCCTTGAGTTTACTAAAAATGATAAGATTCCCTTTTTATAGGAACCCAAGCGTTAAACATAATACAGGTAATTTGCTATCTAAAAATCATGGAGTCTGAGGATGGTAGCAAGATCACTGAGATAATAATCTTCATTTGACATAACATTAAGGAATTCCTTGTAGTAGTTCCTATATATATATTTTTTATTCACAGATAATATTCCGCATGGAAATCATGTGTGGATTTCTGCATTGCCATCATTCATACAATAGAAGAAAACATGCTTTGGGTTTCCTAGAGTTATGTAATAATAGGTGCTTCCTCTGTGACTTATACCAAATGAGATTCCAGGTAGTAGATATGACTATTACAAGTACTGTCTTGGGTTAATTCCCAATTGATTTATTTTGGTTCCTTAATTGGTTTATTAAAACTGGGAAAATTGTCCTTAAAATTAAGCCCCATCTTGAGATTCTGTGGAGCTGGGGATATGTTATTTAGGGATGTTAAGATATTTCCAGTGGACAGCTTGCTGGGCTCAGCGTGCTAGACTTGGCTCTGCAGGGCTGAGAGCTGTTGTGCTATTTGTGTCCCTGCCAGCAGGCTGAATGCTGTTGTGGATGTGGACTCGCTGAGGACACACACCACGAGTCACCTGGGAGAAGGTGCGTGCCTCTCCATCACTGCTGTGGATGTGGCGGCCATGTTCCTCATGTTAATAGCATGTTCCTCTCTCATTGTTTCATTGCCCATGGAAGCAGCTGGAGGAAGACATTTGAGACTTCTCTGTGATCCCTGGTCTGTACCCTTAACCCTACTTCAGAACCTGTTTGTTACCCTCAGCCTTCATTTGTGCCTTCCCTGACAGTACGACGACAGAAGGGGGGCTGCAGAGGAATTAGCTTCAGCTCAGGTTCCACTTGCCACCAAATTTCATTTCTTAGAAGTGGATTAAAAGTAACAAGAAGCTGTCTTTCCTTCATTATAATAAAACTTACTGAAGATGAGTCATTATTCTCATGTTTTTGTTAGAAACATATAATGCTGGGAGATAGCATCACATAGAGACTTCATTAGCATGCACTCTTTGTTCACATAGTCATATGCACACACACTGACTTAATTATCAAATTTATGCATTACACACCACAATTGTTGAATCCCAGCTTGACTATTGTGACCACTTAGTATAGAATGTCTGGTGTATGGACATTCAGGAAGTGGGCATT
Organism: Carlito syrichta; assembly: GCF_000164805.1. NCBI lineage: Eukaryota > Metazoa > Chordata > Mammalia > Primates > Tarsiidae > Carlito > Carlito syrichta. The sequence goes on from NW_007247368.1 coordinate 173,906, forward strand.
CGTTTAATATTAGATAAATCTTGTATTCAAGCCTTTTTTGGTGGGACCTGGGCAGGAAACCCACATAATTTGAATGTGACGAAAGCAGAATTTAGGATATGTTATTCTGGGACTGAGGTGAGGGGGGTGGTAGCTTGCACGAGTTCAGAGCTTGGGCTTCAACATCAGGTTGTCTGGACTCACATCCTTATTCCATCACTTGCTGTCTTTCATGACCTTGGGCAAGGCACTTACTCCTCTTTATTTACCTTTGAAGTTGAGATTGAAAGCACTTCCCTTTCCAGGTAGGTTGTTTTTAGATTAAAGATGAAACCTACAAAGTGTCTAGTGCAGGACCTGCCCCATAGAATGGCACTGATTGTGTTGTTGATGTTTAGTTGGTGCTCTGAGTTTATAGTTTGTAAGGATAGACACCATACCATGCTTTATTCACTGATGTATATACCATGTACTTAGCACATTGCTTGGCCATAATGTCCACAGTAAATATTTAATGAATACTGAATGAAAGTAGCATTTCAGTGGAAAAAACTCACTGGATTAAAAAATCTTTAATAAAGAAGGACAAGTGTGTGAACTTTGCAGCAACTTGGAGGGATTTAGATTCTATCATACTCAGTGATCTAGAACAGTGTACCATATGTTCTCACTCATAAGTGGACCTTCAATAATTATCATAGTATTATAAGAAAGGGATTGGCAGTAGTGGGAAACTTCCAGAGGAGCGGGGAGGCACACCTCATCAACAAGGGTACCTGCATAATGAACATTTGTATACCTAACCCTGAATTATACCCCATACCTCTAAAATAAAAAATTTAATAGTTAAATAAAAAATCTTTAGTAGCAGTTGTTTAATATATTGTATACACTAACTACAAATTAACTTTCTGTCTGCTAAACAAGCCGAAGGAGTATGCTCACCTTTGGTTAGCCTGCAGTGTTACTATTTTATGTATTGAAATAATAAAACTCTCTTCCTTTGAAAATACTTTAAAACTCAGTTTCCTGTTTTCTTTAGGGATTTTAAATGTAGTCAAAGTCATAATATTTTCTAGGCATCATTATATTCTGTTTTGAATTTCTATATGACTGACTTTTAGCAGAGATAAATGAGGGCTTAGTATATATGGAACATCCCACAAAGGGCCAACTGTGACGAAAAATGCCTTAGGGTATGATGATTTATTTCTGTGTGAAGCAATGGTTGTTTTCTGTTTTTGTTTTTGACAGTCCCTCAAGTTAGGCCTGCAGAATTGAGTATTTCTTTCTGTGGTTCCTTCTTGTCTTTTCTCTGTTGGTTTGTGCCCTAGGAAAAGGTCAGTAACACCCAGTTATACCTTTGGAACTTATGTGTAGTGTTGGATTATGAAGTTAAAAACCTTAGAGTTATCAAATGTTTTCAGTTTATAGCTATTATTTACACGAACTAAATGGCCTTTTCACATTTAAACGTGGAATTTATAATTTTGTTGAATACTTTAAGAATACAGGTGGGATGGAATTCCTGCGCCCTGAGTTTATTGAATACAGGTAGGATGGAATCCTGCGCCCTGAGTTTGATGGGCACAGTCAGAGGAGGAGGTTGTTGAATGTCCATATTCCCATGCCATCCCTACCTCCTAATTATGGAACAATGATGTTGAAAAATTTTTTGAATCACTGCACCCTTTTTGCGTGATGTCGATGTCAACTTCTAAATGGACAAAGTGGTAGCCATATATGTGGAAGTCAAAATAAGACTCTGGGAATAAATAACCTCCCAGCATCTTTCTGGCCTCGTTTCTCAACTTTCCAGAAGTCTGTCTTCACTTGTGGCTGACAGTCAGGATAGGCCACTTGGTATTTCAAGTTTCAATGGTTCATGATTGCTGTGAGGTTGGATAATTCATTTGATTCTAATTTAATTTGGTTTTAGGTTCTAAGAGGCAATTGAAAAAGTTTTGTATAATTATATGTATTTCCATAAAATATTTACCCCACAATGTTATTTTACTAAATTTGTTATCTATATGCGAAAGTTTTTCAATGCAAAATACTCTAGATATTTTTTTTTTTTTTAAAGACGCTTAAGAAAGTTTGAGACAGTCTGGTGTTTGCAGAGATCCACTGTGTAGGAGTGTTAGTCAAGTCTTGTTCAAGCTTGAGTTCTTAGAACTGGAATTTGTAATTCATATGTATATGTGGATGTTTGTATGAAGAACCAACTCAGCAGTCCAAGAAAAACCTAACTGAACTACTGAAAAAAATTAGAGAAACTGAGACACTGTCAACGTTTTCTGGTTTCTTATATAAGGATGGTGATATGCTTGAAAAAAAGTCTTTTTAAATACTCGAAATGTTTTAATAATTACTTGAATTATTTGTATGTTTAAAACAATGTCAAAGTGCTTAGAAATGCTTCACTAAATGTTTTTTTTTTTAATTTAAAATCTTTAATTTGAGTGCATAAAGATTTGAGTAGTCTGGTTGATTGAATTCCTGTGTAAGAGATTTTTTTTATTTTGATGCTTTATCACAACAAATGACTATTCTGTACATTGAAGTGCACAGTTGAATCTTTGATCTGGAATTTGCAATTCCAGGGGGAGGAGGAAAGCCTGTGGTAAGGAGATTATGGCTGCTGAAACTTGATGTCACCTATATTGTCCCTGAGGCCATGTGTATCAGAGACTGGCTACCCTGAAAGTATACTGTGTAGATCCCAGGATGCATTTTATGTGGTAATCTTCAGAGAAAGAAAATACAATGATCATGAGGAAACATTCTCCATAGTAGCTTATTTTTCTGGTATTTGTCTTGTGCATGGGGGACTGTGGGCGTTTAAAGGAGACCTACAAAGATAAGTAGATAATGAGGTCTGTTGAAATCTTGGGTTTTCAGAAAGTTGCTAGAGAGTGATTCTTTGCTTTTCAAAAGGAATTATGTGTAATAGGGCCCTCTAATAATGGTTTAATATTTAAAAAAACTCAAGAACAGAGGTTCCTATATAAGTATTTAGATTTTAAGGATTTTTTAGTTCATTTAAAACCACATGAAATTGGATTGGCTAGTTTTAAAAAAATATTATGTGCATTCTAAAATATTTGAAAGGAAACGTAGCAAACCATAACTTGAGATATCTTTTTTGATACATGTGAAGACTGCTGGCTTTCAGAAGTTGCTCTCCATTTTTTTGTGTGTATGCTGGTTTTAAATGTTTTCAAAATTTAATTTTAAAAAACATGTTTTCCATACTAAACTGGTTTTGCCTATAAAAATAAGTAATATCTTTCTTGAACACTTTATGCTCTGTGCCTGTCCATTATACTTACCTTGTGGGCATTTTGAGAAAATTATGACTCATTTGAATGCTGTTCTCTCTCTCTCTCTTTCTTTCTTTAGGCCTTTTGTCTGTTTACATTGCCTTAAGCTTTACAGAATTAAACTTGAACTTTGAGAAAATGGCAGCATCTTTCTTTGATTGCCCTGATGCCTTGACTATTTCCTTAACAAGTCTATGTCTTATGCCTCTAGCATCTCTCATTAGAAACTCTTCTGAAAGCTCAGTTTGTCCACTTGTGGTTCATTTTACAGTTGTGTTTATCTGACACCATTGCATTTTTGTTTTTATTATAAACAAAGCATGCCACTGTTAACTGTGCTTTGGCATTGTGTCACGTCTAACTTGGTTATTTTGAGGGGCACACACCATACTGCTTTATGACAGGACCCAGGTTACAGATTACAGTGTGGACCCTGGAGGGTCATATGTTTGTTTACTGAAATAAGGAAACAGCTTTGATTGATGCCAAAAGGTTAACTTTAGTGGTAAAACAAGTTACCTGAGGTTTCAGAGGCTGTCTGCTGAAGGATTTGTGCAGATGCCTGCTGTGTGCTGAGTGCCCCTGATAACCAGGGTGTGAGGAGGCGTTGGGCACGTTAACTTAAAACTGTTTTCTTTTTTAGGTCCACAACTCCCAGGCCTGTTGCAGATCTCCAACTCCTGCTTTGTGTGACCCCCCAGCATGCTCTCTGCCGGTGGCATCACAGCCACCACAGCATCTTTCTGAAGCCGGGAGAGGGCCTGTAGGGGTAAGGAGAATCCCGTTTTTAAAAGCTATCAGTATTTTATATCCCTTAGGGTATAAAATAGGAATATTATCTCCCTCCCCAGAGCCCCTATAAAAATGTGCTGTATTGTATGTGTTTTTAAAGGAGTAACAAGTACATGCACAGAGGAAGCAAAATACGGGACTTGCCTTACCCCTCTAGGACAGTTCCAGGAGCTAGTGGGGGTCTGGTGGAAGGGGACTTGGGCACCAGCAGAGAGCATGCTGGGCTGCTGCAAGGAGCAGGAGCTGGCAATCAGCAGCGAGTATGGATGTTGGCAACTGAAATGGGGGACATGGGGGTAAGTTTGAGTCCAAGTGTGGAGTACATTTCCCCAGGCCCATTGGGACTCACGGCCCACCAACCTAAACTGTCTTGGGTGCTGTCCTCTCAGGCAACATTTGGTAGCGTTTTACTTAGAAGGAGGGAGGCTTTTCTGCAGTATTAGATTTAGAATAAGTGTTTCCAAAGGCGGCTTGGGTTGGGATGTAGTTGTCCTTCCTCCAGCTGCACTCTAGTGAGGCCTATGACCTGGGGGAGGGCGGTGATGGGGGCTGTGTGGAAAGAAGCAGAATGAGGTGACTGTAGTGCTTTACCCCTGAGAACACAGGGGCCCCATGGGGTGACCTATGGGGGTAGTTCTGTGTAGTGTATCTCCCCTTTTAGGAGTGTATACATGTCTTCCTGTAGGAGGATTTAATGGTAATGTTTTGTGCAAGACGGGTATTTATTGTTCTGAGTGACTCCTGGGTAACAAAGACTTTTGTTCATCATTAAAGAAGTATAATTTTAGTTAATCACTAAAATCAATGTAAAGAAGAGTCTGTGGACTCCAATTCATATTGAATTAGAAAATAATATCAGAATAGGCCCCCCATACAAAAGATACTGTCAATATATGATGAATTGTTCAGTTGTAGTATAGAATATTGTCATACTGGGGCTAAGAAACAATGTTCCATGTGGGCTGTAGCACTTGGGGAAGGTAGGTAGGTTTTGAGGAGCTGGTTGTGTTTTTGACACATCAGTAAGATGTGGATAGGCAGAGTGGAGGAGCCTTCTGGGTGTATGTGGCACCTTGTTCCTATAAGCAACACAGGCAGTGAGCCTGGGAGTTGTGAGAAGATGACCCGCAGGACATCACTGAAGAGCACAGGTTAGTGGGTCTCTGGAGGCAGAGGTGGAGATGCAAAGTGGGCCAGAACACAAAAGGATTGTCAAGGTGGGAAAGTAAAGATTTTGTGTGCTCATCAGTAGAGAGCTTTTACAGGCTTCTAAATTCCAGACAAGCTGACTTGCAAGCCACTTCTTAAGAAGATGAACTGGGCCGCAGTGTGGAGTGGGGATCGATAGTGAGAGTCACCACAGGAATCCAGGGCTGCTGTTCATGGATAAGATGCAAAGGATTAATAAGGCAGTGGTGATGGGGATAAACAGTTGCAACAGAATCAGGAGTAACTGTTGCAACAGCAATATAATCTTTGTATAGCTGATGGTACGATGATTCAAGAATTAGACCAAATAGGGATATCATATTATGGAGGCCTTGGAATTCTTTAAATAATAGCCATTCGCAGTGGAAGATAGAACCCATTGTAATGGATAAAAATCTAATTTTAATCCCTGGAGAAAGAGACTGACATCTTGAGGGACAAATTGGTAGAGTCCCAACTTGACTACCTACTTCTAAAGCTTTAGACTGTACCAGCTACTGTCTTGTTTTTCATATATATTTATGTATAAGAAATTGATTTTCTCTTTCAGGCTGGTATTTTCGTGCTTCATTCTCTAATCAACGTGGATGTCATTATTAGACTGTTTACCACAGTATTCACTAACTAGGATTTGTGAATGGATTTTAAGTTTGCCCCATAATAGCATTGCTTTTTAGTAAACTTTTTTTAGTTAGAACTAGTGATGACTAGTATTTACTTTTAGCTGTAAAGGGATTTATGCCCACTGAAGATTCTAATAAGTTCACGATTGGTGGGCACTCGGATACAATATATGTAGGTTTGAGAAGATTCTGTAGTAAGATAAGTCTTCTTTCAGTCAATATGATGCTGCATAAAGCTAACTGTATTGATTGTTCTTTAATGACGCTTTATGTTGCCAAAGTCATTTGAGCTGGATCTGAATCGGATCCAGTTGGCAAAGCTCCCCCCCCCCATGTGTGGCGCTGTCATAAATTCTGCAGGCACACGGATCTAATACAGTGTAATGAGAGAGCTGCTGGGAGAAAAAATTGATTACAGGGTTGTAGACAATATCATTAACATTTCTTGCCACGATACACCAGATGTCTTCCCTAATAGACTATTTTTGTTAGTTTTTATAGGATAACATTGATTGCATCACAGTGTAACTTTTTTGTGTGTGCATATTCAGGTATATGTAATCTGCATTTCCACATTAGTGATGCAATAAACTTAATCAGTTTTAATTTTATAATTTTTGACTTATCTGTTCATTTTTATATCTGTGCTAGAGAGCCAATATATTTACTTGTTACTGAGAGTCTGTCAGCTTGGATGTTTTCTAGTGAAAAGTACTGTCTTCACCAGCAAGGGTAGAGTAGTGGGGGGAGATAAGAAGGCAAAGATAATATTGTCCAGACCCCTCACCCCCGACTCCCCACCCCACAGGTCAGAGGTGATTCCACCCCCCAACCAATTTAAATAGAAACTTTACAGCAGCATGGCAGATGCCCTAGTCAAAGCAGGAAAAGTGCAGCCTTCTAAGGGGGCTTCAGTACACCTTCGTGTCCATGGTCAGGTATGTGGCTCTGCAGGCCAGGGTTCATGCTGGTTGCACCCATTCCCTTCCTCACCTGGAGACCCAGAGCTAGTAAAGGTATTTAGTTATTTAGCATCTTTATTTTTTTAGGCATATCTTTTTATGTTTTTGACTGTTGAGTGGCTAACACATAATTAGCACAATTTTGTAAAAGTGGTTTGAGCTATTTTATTTCAGTAATTTTTTTTTAATTGTTATTTTTGTTTTTGGTGCATTTTCCTTTAGGGAACTTTTTTTCTCTTAACATGTTTCTCTGTAGCATAGGACATGTTAATTAACCTTCTTACCCTCAGTTTTCTCACTTATAGAATGAGTATAATACTACTGTGTCAAAGAATCATTGCAAAAATAAAATAATTCATTAATTAGCAATGTACATAGCATATGACAAACATACATTAACGTTATCTGTTCTTGCTTAGGACTTTTGATTGATATAAATTTGGGTTTTATGTAATTTATTCGTTTTCTAGACTTTTTTTTTTTTTTTTTGAGTTGGAGTCTCACTCCTTCACCCAGGCTGGAGCACAGTGCCATGCATGCTCACGGCTACCCCAGCCTTGACCTCCTGGGTTCCAGCGATCCTTCCACCTCAGCCTTCCAAGTAGCCGGAATTACATGCACTACCACACCCGGCTGATTTTTTGATTTATTGTAGAGATGAGGTCTCGCTGCCCAGGCGGGTCTCGAACCCGCAGGCTCAGGCAATCCACTCACCTCAGCCTCCCAAAGGCGTGGGATTACAGGCTGAGCCACCGAGCCCGGCTCTAGACATTCTTAAATCTGATATCCATGGGATCCTAGTTGATCTTTTTGGGGGTCTGTGAACTTTTGAAATTTGTTTGCAAAGTCTTATGTATATATATGTGCATTTTTTTGGAAAGAGGATCTATACTTTTTGACTACGGATGCTAATTAGTAGAATTCTAAGATGTTGAAAATAATTTTAAAATTAAGAGTAAAAACTGCTACTCTGGAAAGATGCTGTAATGGGTCATTTAAAACCTCAGATCAACTCTTTGTTAAGGAAGTTAACTAATGTTCAGCATTTACATTGCACCCAGGCCCTCTGCTGCTCTTTTCACATAGTTTAAACCTATTTAATCTTTTTATTAATCTGTGATGTTTCCTCCATTTTTCAGAAAAGAATACTTTAGACTATTTTTTCTTTTTCTTTTTTTTGAGTCAGACTCTCACTCTGTTGCCCAGACTGGAGTGCATGCTCACAGCTACCACAGCCTTAACCTGCGGGCTCAGGTAATCCTTTTGCCTCAGCTTTCTGGTAGCTGGAACTGCAGGTACATGCCACCATGTCCAGATAATTTTTTGATTTATGGTAGACATGAGGTCTCGCCAGGTTGTCCAGGTTGGTCTCGAACCCCTGGGCTCAGGCAGTCCTCTTGCCTCTGTCTCCCAGCGTGCTGGAATTACAGCTGTGAGTTACTACACCCGGCCTAGGCTCATATTTGCACTAAAATCTTGCCTTTAGTGAGTGGCAGGACTTAGATTTAAATCTGGGGAACTCACCCTAGTCTGGGTCCTCTTCACAGATCACATGGCTGGCTGACTTCTAGGAATTCTGGGCCAACCTTCAGTGTGGCCCACCTTTGCCACCATTTTGTTTTTGTTTTTGTTTTGAGTTGGAGTTTCACTCTGTTGCCCAAGCTAGATAGAGTACAGTGGTCTGATCAGGCCTCTCTGCAACCATGACCTTCTGGACTCAGGCGATCCTCCCATCTCAGCCTCCCAAGTAGCTGGGATTACAGGCATGTGCCACCATGCCCACCTAATTTTTTTGTTGTTGGCAGAGAGAAAGTCTCGCTATGTTGCTCAGGCTGGTCTTGAACTCCTAGGCTCAAGTGGTGCTCTTGCCTTGACCTCCCAAAGTGATGGAATTACAGGTGTGAGCCACTGCGCCAGGCCACCACCACTTGATCAGAGAGTTTCTGAGCTAATCTGTGGTTTTTCACTTGGTAGAGTAGATGTTATACAAGTTGGCCTTTACCCTGCAAAAATGAACAGTATCAGTAAATTTCATTTTCCTGCTAGCAGTGATGGTAGTTATATTTTTAGTGTCCTTTTAAAAAAAAAAAAAAGATCAACAACTACTATGAATTCCCTTTTCAGGTATCTTAATAGTATCTGTATACACATCAGTATACAGGAAAATAGTTCCTGTAGTTTGTAGTATTTGATCTGTCTCTCTCCTTTTTTTTTGATTCAAGTAAAAATTTGCATTTAAGAATTTGGACTTTGCATTTTCCATGGAGTAAATCCATTCCAATGGTCCTTTGCCAGTTTTATTGTGCTCCAGCGACTCAGAGTCAGAAGGGAGTGCACAAAAGCAGGGGTGATGCCATGCAAGTCCCCTGCTTAGTGAGGGGCCATGTAGGCTGAAGCTGTTCCTGCATCTTAGGTTGGTGTCTCTCCACTGTCCCATGCCACCTTCCTCCATTCATAAGGAATGTTCTTGCTTTGCTTAATCTCTGGTTTAAATTTTTGTGACTACATGTCAAATCAGTGTTGATACAGTAGTATTTTTTACTTAAGGCATTTATCATTAGTAAGTATCATTTCTAGCTCCAAAACTTTTCATACTTGAGACTTTGGTACCATTTAAGAATCAAAAATGAAAATTTAGGCCAGTGTGGTGGCTCACACCTGTAATCCCAGCACTTTGGGAGGCTGAAGTGGGTTAATCAGTTGAGCCGAAGAGTTTGAGACCAACTTGGGCAACATATGAGACTTCGTCTGTACAGAAAATACAAAAAATATCTGGGTGTGATGGCATGTGCCCATAATCCTAGATACTGTGGTGGAGTTGGGGTTAGGTAGAAGGATCTCCTGAGCCCAGGAAGTCCAGGTTGTGTTGAGCCATGATTGTGCCACTGCACTCCAGCCTGGATGACAGAGACCCTATCTCAAAAAACAAAAACCAAAAAACAGTGTGTATATATATATATATAATGCTGTTTTAGAAGGAAAACCAATTGTATCTATCTACTTATTATAGACCTCTAATATGCTTGCTTGTTTAGATATGCAGGAGTTTTTGAGGCTATATTGCTTTTTCATTAATTCCTGAGGCCTCTTTACTTGACATACTTCCCCATTAAGTATGCCAAAAATAGCCATTGATAAAGATCCTGAGAGACTGCTTTTTATATTTGATAGTAGTAAAAAGTGTTAAAAAAAAAACCACCTGGATTTTCAGAAGAATTGTTAATACAAATGCTAGGATTAATCCAGCTAACCTGAATGAAAGATGATTGGTAGCTGTTGACTTTTAATGTAACAAATTGTAAAAATTCTTAAACACCCAACCAACCTATAATGCAAAGGCTGGCCAGAGACCGTGGACCCAGCTTCCCGATCAATTCTTTTCACCTGAAGCAGTTATTGTTATACTTTTCTCCCCCATAAAAATTAATTGTCAGCTCGTTTGTTCTTAAGGCTGCCTTTTAATCATATTTATCTCCTTTTTTGGCAAAAGGGGGCATCAAGCCACATTTTTAGGCACAGACTTCAGTCTTTTTGTTACCATTGGTAACTGTGAGACCTAATGGTCCTTTGCCATTTTTATTGTGCTTCCTGTTCTGTCAGGGTTAGTTAGTGCATTGCTCTTCATTACTTACACTACCTTTCAGCCCTGTCTTTTTGGGGTTGTTTTATACTGTTTGATAAAGATATCTAAACAGCCGGGCTCGGTGGCTCAGCTTGTAATCCCGTGCCTTTGGGAGGCTGAGGTGAGTGGATTGCCTGAGCCCGCGGGTTTGAGACCCGCCTGGGCAGTGAGACCTCATCTCTACAATAAATTAAAAAATCAGCCGGGCGTGGTAGCACATGCCTGTAATTCCAGCTACTCGGAAGGCTGAGGAGGAAGGATCGCCCAAGCCCAGCAGGTCGAGGCTGCGGTGGCCGGGAGCAGCCACTGCACTCCAGTCTGGGTGACAGAGTGAGACCCCAACTAAAAAAAAAAAAAAAAAAAAAGATATCTAAACAAATATGTGGAGTTTCCAGGCTTTTCAAGTTCTCCAGAACTACTTTTACCAATGGAATTGCCAGCAACCTTTCAGCCCACGGGAGGAAGCATACAGCTTTATTGAGCCTAACTTTGTTTTAGCATTACCCTTCACTTTAGGACATCATAGTATTTTTAGTGGCGATATATTCTGTAAATATCAAGGCCTGCAATGAAAGAAGAGATGTTACTCTTTCCCAAGAGCACCAGATTTTTATAAGGACTGGAGTGAAGTTTAAGTAATGCACCTAAGTTAATCCTTTGTCAAAGTCTGTAGAAATTATTCTGCCTCATGCCTGGAATTTGGCATTTTCCATTCTTTTCTTTGGTTTCATATTGTACAGTTAGATTGAATATCAGGGACTTGGCCCTCCTCCTCTTTTAAAATGAATGTATTTTTTTCCCTTTTGTCCCAGAATATATTCCCTAAACATAGAAAATCTGAGAATAGAACATCTTAGATTTTCAGTCTGTGAATAGCTTTTGTGTCCTTTTCTTAGGAACTGGCAACCCATTTACAATAAATGAGCTAAGAGGGAGAGAAATGTGTGTTTCCATCATTTCAGCAGATTTAAAGTTACTCTGTTCCTCCCACCTTTTGGCTTTTCCCTCCTCATCCCATTGAAATTCCTATGATAGAAGGAACAAGACATATTTGTCAGCTTGATTAAAACTCTGTGGCTAAAATAATCAAAAACATTTGTAAAAAGAGGATGTTGATACTGCTAAGAAGTGTAATTTTTCTCCAGAGTATCCCAAATATTTACTCCTTGGTAATTAAAAAAAAAAAAATACAGTTAGTACTCCTGTCCCTTGATAAATTTTAGTTATAACTTTCCTTCCTTTCACTTAATTTCCTTGAATGTTGATTGAGAAATTCTTTTTTTTTTTGAGTTGGAGTCTCACTCTGTCACCCAGACTGGAGTGCAGTGGCCGCTCTCGGCCACTGCAGCCTCGACCTGCTGGGCTCCAGCAATCCTTCCACCTCAGCCTTCCAAGTAGCCGGAATTACAGGCATGCACTACCATGCCCGGCTAATTTTTTTTTTTATTGTAGAGATGAGGTCTTGTCAAGTTGGCCAGGCGGGTCTCAAACCCGTGGGATCAGGCAATCCACTCACCTCAGCCTCCCAAAGCACGGGATTACAGGCTGAGCCACCGAGCCTGGCTGAGAAATTCTTAAAATTTAGACTCTATCTTCAGTTTTTCAAGGTGACACCTAGATAGACAAAAGGTAGGTAGAATTCTTAAATCTTGAAAAATGGAAATTTATGACAAAAATACAGATTGTTAAGCCCTTTGTAGAGGAATTTTGTCATATTCACATCTCCTGTGTTTGGGAATACTGAAAGATTGTATCAGATTTTTTTAGGGTAAAGAATATAGATCAGCCGGGCTCGGTGGCTCAGCCTGTAATCCCACGCCTTTGGGAGGCTGAGGTGAGTGGATTGCCTGAGCCTGCGGGTTCGAGACCCGCCTGGGCAGCG
>NW_007247368.1:186514-216941 GCF_000164805.1 Carlito syrichta
AGGCGGAAGGATCGCCGGAGCCCAGCAGGTCGAGGCTGCAGTGGCCGGAAGCGGCCACTGTACTCCAGTCTGGGCGACTGAGTGAGACTCCAACTCAAAAAAACCCCCAAAAAACAAAGAATATAGATCTGCCTTTCTTTTATCTTGATTATTGGATAGAAAAGGGGTTTGGCATAATTTGTCTCTGTCTTGTCAGCAGATATTGGTGAATTACTTTAAGTCTTTAATTCCAAACATTCCAGCCATTACTTGGCTGGGAAATAGTTGGGTACTAGCTTCATCTATGTGATATAAATGTTTGGTATTTAAGGGTTAAAATGAATTTATTTTCTCTGCCAGAAATACAGATCAATCTACTTTATCACTTCTTCTAGTTACCTATTTAAAACGAATAACCCTGAGTTGTACCCCACATCTTTAAAATAAAAATAAATAAATAAATAAAGTAAAATAAAATAAGTTGGGGAAGGAGTTGCTTTGGCCTATTTTTCAAGGAAAAAGTTAAGACATTATTATATTGAGTGATAGTGTTAAAAGGAAATCTGTAAAAAAAATCGTGCAATTTCATATTGAGCTATTGGAATGACACAAAATTATCAGCTGTGTGAGTGGTGAACACTTTTCTTGAGATTTCTTTTATATAGTAAGATAATCTTTGATCCTGAGCTTCACCGATTTTCTGGGAACATTGTCACGACTCTGCCTTACAGATCACTGCAAAAATGGGTGTTTTATATAGCAATGGAAGAATTTAGAAATTGTTGTGTGACTGGTTTCCTGGACCTCAGAATACATTTCTCCATAAACATTTTTTTTGGCAAGTTCATAAATGCCTATTTAAATTTGAAATGTAGTGACATATAGAAAGATCCTACTTCTCCTCTTACAGAAATACACGTCCTTTTCTTTTTTTTTTCTTTTTTACTCATTGGCTTACTATTACTGCCTGGTGCCTCCTCTTCCCCCACAGCAAAGCCAAATTGAAAGCTCCCCCCTTCTGTGAGGTGACAGTAATGTCTGCCTCCTTACCCTCCCTTCAAAGGACTGACTTCAGTTCCTGCTGGTGTCTCATCCTTTTCCATTTCTTGTCCCACATTTCTCTCTTAACATGTCTCAGCCTGTTAGTCATTCTTTTTGGTTTTTGTTTTTGAACATTTCAAGGGAAAATAATTTCAAACATAGAGAAGTTGAAAGAGTAACATAACAAAAAACTGCCTGTATGCTGTTCCCTCAGACTATGGAGTTTGTTAAAGATCCGTACATTTTTAGGCAACCCCTTCAGGTCCTCTCCTACTGTGGGAGCTTTTCTGTCCTTTCAGCAAATTCTGCTTTACAAAAAAAAAAAAGCATACATTTTTACTATTGAAATCATGGTGTTGGTTTGAATCACGTTGGTGACATGTACTAGTTGTGTGATCAGGTGATTTGATCTCCCTGAGCCTCAGTTTCTTCAAATGTAAGATCAGAACACTGATTCATCAGTTCTGGAGTCAGAGCCAGGAATCCATATGTTTCTTCTTCTTAGTGTTTCCCAGGAGATTCTGGCAGCCAGCTTTAGCAAACAGAGGTCTGCCCCACCCCAGGAGCCACTGTAAAGGTGTATCTGATCTTGTGCTTTGCAGAATGTAGAACTTCTGATGTAGTTCCAAGGTCTCTTATCTTTCTCAAACCTGAGTACATGATGGACTTTAAAAACACTGATTTTTTGGTTCTTCTATATTACTTAATTTCCTGCTTTCCCCACCACACAAGTTAGGTGTAATCTGTTTGCATATATCCCTAATACAACTGTAAAAGACAGTTTATGATCTATCATAATACTATAAGAAAAGAATTGACAGTGGTAGGAATCTATGGGGGCGGGCAGGGAGGGCAAGGGTGGTGGGATTAACGGTAGTCAATATCTATCAGGGGATGGGGGGACACCCCTTATCAATAAGGGTGCCTGAACGATGCATATTTGTATACCTAACCCTTAACTGTACCTCACAATTTTGAAATAAAAAATATGTTTAAAAAAAAAGATAGTTTATGAATTAATTTTGAACCAAACTGTAAAACCAGTAAAATTCTAAATACCAACATTAATAGACTGGGTAATGATGTTTTTCTGAAATAACAACCACCATGGCATAAATGAGTTACTGATTACATATGACTCAGGCTGTTGGGGAATAGAGGTGGTATGTGGCATGTGTAGACCATTGGGTTCCTCCAGTGCTCTTCAGTATTGTGGTCGTTATCATTGAGAAGCCTCTATTAGTGTAAGTGTAGCTTGCCATGAAGCGACTTTGCCTTTATGTGGCACCCATGTGCCCTTGGCACATTGGGTTCATCTTATTTACCAGCTTGTGATAATTACAGTAGTACTACTTAGTTATTTGATTATATGTAAGCTTACAGTCAAAATCTTATAGCTCTGTTAATGAAGTTATAAAATATATAATTTTAAAAAAATGAACGTTGGCCTGGCGTGGTGGCTCAGCCTGTAATCCTAGTACTTTGAGAGGCAGAGGCAAGAGGATTGCTTAAGCACAGGAGTTCGAGACCTCCTGGACAACATAGCAAGACCTTGTCTCTAAAGCAAATTATTAAATTAGCTATTCGTGGTGGTACATGCCTGTAGTCCCAGCTATTTAGGAGGCTGAGGTAGAAGGACTGCCTGAGCCCAAGAGGTTGAAGCTTGTGCCACTGTACTGCAGCTTGCGCGACAGTGAGACCTGGACTTCAAAAAAAAAGTGTTAAAAATTTTAAGACACACATTGAAATGAAATACCGATTAGACTTTCCCCTCCTCACTTCCAGTCCCCAGTCTCTTGCTCCTCTCTGAGAGCCACCATCAGCCAGAATTCCTCCCATCATGCCTAAATATGCCTGTCTTCTTGGCAAGGCTGAGAGAAGGGACTGTGTTTCACTCTTCTTTTTGTTTGCAGTACCTGGAAGAGTTCCTGGCTCTAAGAAGTTGTTTCTTAACTATTGAATTAATAGTTTTATTTGCAAGACAGAAAAAAAGGCTCATTGATTTTTTTTTTCTTTGATTGGATGAAGGAGTTTTTTTTGTTGTTGTTGGAGTCTCACTCTGTTGCCCAGGCTAGAGTGCAGCGTCAGGCTCACGGTCACTGCAGCCTCAACCTACAGGGCTCAGACGATCCTTCCACCTCAACCTTCCAAGTAGCTGGAACGACAGGCACATACCACCATACCCAGCTAATTTTCTGATTTATTGTAGAGATGAGGTCGCGACAAGTTTCTCAGGCTGGTCTTGAACCCGTGGGCTCAGGCAGTCCTTTCACCTTGGCCTCTCAAAGTGCTGAGATTATAGACGTGAGTCACTGCGCCCGGCAGATGAAGAATTTTAAAAAAGGAATACATTAAATACATGGGACTGTTAACACAAAGTATAGCATTGAATACTGTCAAAGAAAGGTTGGCCAGTACTAGCCAGAAGAACCTGCTGTTCGCAAGTTTATTTTGTAAAGAAGTAACTGTTGGGGGTCTCACCACCTTGCATGGGGCTGAGAGTATTCCTGGTTACGGTTCTGGCAAGAGGACATCGCTCTGTAGCTCACATTTAACTTCTTTCACTGAACTGTTGGAATTCTTTTTTTTTTGAGTCAGACTCTCACTCTGTTGCCTAGACTGGAGTTCAGTGGCACGTTCATGGTCACCGCAGCTTCCACCTACTGGGCTCAAGTGATTCTTCCTCTTCAGCCTTCCAAGTAGCTGGAACCACAGGCATGTGCCACCACGCCTGGCTAATTTTTTGATTTATTGTAGAGACGAGGTCTCGCCATGTTGCTCAGGCTGGTCTCAAACTCCTGAGTTCAGTTAGTCCTCTCACCTCCACGTCCCAAAGTGGTGGGATTATAGGCTTGAGCCACCGTGCCTGGCTGCTGGAATTCTTATGGGCTTGTGTAACTCATAAAATATACACATTACTCATGCATGCATATACACTTTCCAGCTAACAGTTAGCACAAGGCTGTTTTATTATGTTTTGCCTTTTCATTTCTTTATTTTATGTCTGGCCCATTATGCTGACTTCTGGCCTTCTGAATCTTTGTCAGAGAGACGCTTACTGTGCTTTTATAGCAGATAGGTGGTTGCCATATAAGAGGGGGGGCCCTTTGTTTGTGAGGCTGCTGCCCCTGGGTCCAGCATCGAGACCGCGCGGCTCCTCTTCGATACCCGTGTGGGTGGAGTGTGCTGCTGCACTGTCCCAGACCTTGTGACAGTGTCCTCGGTCCCTGTAATAGATGTGTGTGGTGACCGTGGCCATGCAGGCCCTTGGAATGAAGGTTTCCCAGAGGCTGTTTGGGAATAGCATCTCATGGCAAATCAGCAGCATAAGTGCTGCCTTCCCTCCCACTCTCCTATTGTTTGTGGGGTGGTGGGACTGACTGTCCATGACAACAGAGGGATAGCTGAAAGACAACAGTGGGGGGCAACCCCTTCGGGTCCCCACCCACGGTGGGAGCCTTTCTGTCCTCTCAATAAATCCTGCTTTCAAAAAAATAAAATAAAAAACAACAGTGGATTTTCAGGGTAGTGTGACTAGAGTGGGAACCATTCTGTCGGGGATGCAGTTTGATTTGTGCTTGAATCAGAAATCATTGGCCTGTTTTCAGTCTAAACATTTTTTGTTTTGTTTTGAATATTTTTTCCAGTATTTAAAGATGCAGGAATACTCTTTAAGTAGTGTTACTGCTAAATTTGATATTTGGTTAATTTCCCATGAAAGGTAGGAGACTTTCTACCTTCCTATGTTGAAATGAGGAAATAATGATTGGTATCTATACTGCTTCTCTTGGTTTTTCCTTTTCTTAGTAGCATTGTCTTGGCTATGGTAAAAATATCCACAGATGTCCAGAGATTGGCACCGTTAACCATATGATTATCAGTCTGCTCTTAAGATATCAAGCAGATTTGTTAACAAACAAGCTGTGAGTGCACAGATATCTGATGCATTGTTAAAATTTTAAAAAAGAAAATGAGCCGGCAAATGATAATTGACACATAGGTGTATTTAATCTATAGAACTTGAAATGCTGCTATGGTTACTGTGGGTTAAGTAGGGAAGACACTTCCTTGAGATCAGGGGTTCTCTAGAAATGGATGAAGATTGACATGGAATCCTAGGCGACGGTTTGAGGATTGCATGGCAGAAAAGGCTCTTTGATTAAATTCCCTGATGTTGTCACTGAGCTGTAAGGCTGAAGATAACACACTCTCCTTCTACTGAAAACAAGAATCAATACTCACTCCTTGATGGGCTGAATTATTAAAAAGAGCCCTTCTTACAGTGTTTCATTATCTGGGATTTGCCTCAGCTGGTGATTTGTTGGAGGCACAGGGAGATTTGTGAGGCATTTTGTATTAAAATTAGTCAGTAAGCTGGTGAATCCCTTTGGATAATTCCCTTCCGTTTTACAGTGCTCTTGGATATATTGGTGACTTACTTTTGCCTAAGTGGCTTTGTGTTTTTTGGAAGTATTACATGAGAGTTGGGCACATACACACATTTTTATACCTTGCTTTTCTTCAACTTCTCTCTTTTGTAGCTGTGGGTATGTAGTTAACATAACTTTAGCATTGGCCTTAGCAGACATTGCATCCATTTGGCATGGTACATTGACCGGATGCATTGATTAACATACGTTGAACTTTATATTCTTCCCTTATGAAGGAAATTATGCAAGAAGTTGGGCTGGCTTTTATTTTGTAGCTTTTATCTGTGGGCAGGGGCTGGGGTGTTAATTTGTTAGCTGTCTGTTAGGGTTTCAGCTCACTGATTGGAAAAGAAAAGCACACATCTTATGAGCATCAGGGAGGGAGAGAGCAACTACTGTGGTGCTCTTTTGGTGCTGGTCATATAACTCATCCCAGTATAACACAAAGGCCAGGGGAGGGGGAGGAGAAGCCTTCTAGGACAGGCTTTTGCCTCTGTCCACCAGGCTGGGATAGTCCTGCAGGAGGTCCTATCACACGGAGGCCTGACTGGACTTGTCAGTTGGAACTGCACAACTAGAGTCTGCCATGTGTTTTGCAGCCTCCATCCTTTTGTGGTCTGTCTGAGGGCAGATGAGACTCTCCTTCGTGGTTCTGGCACTGATGGTGTATGTTCTTTATATTCTCTTGGTGGTGACTGTACTGTTTATGGAAGAGTTTTTGATTCAGCCCTAGGAAGCGCAAGGGCAGCTGGACAAACAAGGTCGTGTTAGGAGATGTCGGAGGCTAAAGAACAGCTCACATTTCTGCTTCCCTGGAAAATGGCTCAGAGTTAACAACCCTTTTCTCTATTGTGGAGGGGACAGGGAAGAAAACTCATGAAGAGGAGGTGGAGAGAGGGACCTTGGGCATCCACGTGGCCGACTGCTACTGCAGAGTACTGGTGGTGGTTTCTAGCCCGGGTGGGGGCCCAGCCACCATGGAGAGGCGTGCACTGGGAGTATGCTCCTGGGAGCAGCAGACTCAGGCAGGTCCGGTTCAGTGGGTGGAGAGAGCCGGGCCTTGCGTCCTGCAAGGCCCAACTCCAGGACCCTCGTGTACTGGTGGCTGGGAATGTCTGTCAGGTCCCACCTGCCACTTGCTGGAGCCAGCCCTGTCTTTCCACAGATAGCTAACGATTTTTGTTGTGCTGCTTTTTGCAATGTATTCTGAGTTGTTTGTTTCCGTTTTCCCTACCAGCTTCATAGCGCCTGTGTTCCTGTCTGGTCCATCTTGGTTGAATGCATCTACAAAGGACACAGGTAGTAGTTTGTGTAGGAGCACAGGCGAGGTGGCCGCACATAGGTGCAGCATAGAGGTGGCAGCATAGCAGGCTAGTTTGCTGTGCACGCCGTACTCCCAGTGAGGATGTCTTTACACACTGTGTCTAATAAGTGCGTCTAAGGTTTTCAGCTTGTTTTATTAAGCTGCCTTGAATACAGTTGTAATTCTTCTGATTATTTGCCTCATCAAAAAAAAAGAGGTAGTGGGGAGAGATATATTATCCTTTTATATTTAGGGGAGAGAGGCAGAATGGCTAAGACCTGGACAACCATCAGTCTCATTTCCTGGTTGGATGCAACAACACCTTCCTGCTGTTTCTTAAGGATGGATAGTTACCCTCACAATCACTGCTGAAACCTGGCAGTTAGTTGAGTAGAGAAATGGATCCTTCTAGCAGATAGACTGGAAAACTGTCAACAGGATTGATGGGGTAAAAAAATAAATCCAGTGAAATTTTTATTTAAAGAAGTAATCGAAACTCCCTTGCTTTGCAGACCTGATGATTGTCCAGATCGGGCTGGTCTCCTGTCCCTGTACCTCCCTGTGTTGCATAGGAGAGCCTGTGTTGTGGACGTCGGTCCTTCCTTGTGACCATCACTGTAGGACAGGGCTTGCTAGTGCGTTGCCACATAAATTCTTTTCCAAGTGTTGTAGTCATGGAATTTTAACACTGATTTTTGGTCTCACTGTTTTCCAGTCCTACTTCCCATTGGCTTATTGTTTGGGTTGTTGTTTTAGAGACCTGGTTTGATAAGAGGCAATGTGAATTTCTTTGAGAATTCAAATATCTGTTTAAAAATTAGCATTGGTACAAATGAAATGATTAAACACTTGCTATTTTAACTACTAATGAGAGGCGAAATCCAGTTAACTTTCCCTTTTATTGGCGCATGCCATGGACATATGTCATGTTTATTCATGCTTTTGATGTTGACCTTTAGGATTTTTGAAGTTGACATTTCTCTCAGGTCATTGCTGGAGTGAAGGTTGCTTGAGTGCCATCAGGTACTCTGTATCAGCATTGTTTCCAAAGATAGGTCACTAGAGAAATTTGGTTTCTTACTCAAACTGGGGTTCTCTGTGAGGGAGATGAAATATCAGTGCAGCTCACTAGATTTTTCTGTCATATTCTGACTTGTATCTGGCAAACTGGTTGGAGACATTTTATATTTGGTCAGTTTTTTAAAAGGCAGATTTTATATCCGATGAGCAAAGACTGTGTGTATAACCACCCATGAGGTGTTTATGAGGAAGAGGCACATTCCTACCAGTTTCTGGAGGAGAGCTGTCTTATTTGTGCTGCTGTTAGCCAGCTGATAGTTCCACTATTACTGACAAGAGCTTTAGTGCTTTTTGCACTCAGGTACGGCAAGCTTTTCCTACTAGGGGCCAGATAGTAAATGCTTTCAGTATTATCTTCTCTATGGCAGCTAGTCAACTAGGCCATAGGATATCTGTAAACAAATGAGCATGACTACCTGGCTGTTTTGCAGTAAAATTTTATTGACAGAAATAGGTGCCGGTGTGGAGATGTCCTCTGGGCCTGCGGTTTGCTGACCCCTGAGCTAGTATAAGCTTGGGGATTAGTCCCCTCAGAGCTTTCTTCCATTCTTTGCTCTGGCCTCATGCCTGGGTAAGGGTCGAGTGGGGTTTGCAAAGTTACTGGGACTTGCTCTTTCCTTTCCTGTGTCATTTGAGCTGGTAAACCCATTTGTATGTATCTCCCTCTGTACCTGAATCTCTCCCACTGACCGACCGTGTTCCTCCCCTTGATTTTGTAGTGTACCAGTAGATGGGTATTCCTTGCAAGAGCTCATTTTTACTAGTGGTCTTTGAGGATCTTTACAGCATGTTTAGATAAATGCTAGAATCAGTTTTTTCCCCCTCCCTTTGGCAGTTAGCTTGTATCTGTAGTGAAAATATGAAAGGCTAAATGTGCTTAATAAAATACATTAAATTTCATGTGCTAATTTTTCTTGTGGGTTTTTAAAATGTTATAACAACATATTTAGGACAATACAGGAGCCTTTTTAATCCGCATTTAATGAAAAGTATGACTTTTCTGTTTAATTTAGTGTTTAACAGATAGGTACTAATATGGGCAAATACTTCAGCATCTTTTCAGATAAAATAAAATGTTTGATACCCAAACAGACAAAAAAAAAAAAGCCACTCTCCCAAAGAAAAATTATTCCACAGTCACAGATGACATGGTGATCCAAGCCAGCAGCATTTTAATAATATGATTTTGCTCAGGGCTTCCTGGGCAGAAGTGGGGTGACCTCTGCATTGAATGATGCCTTCAGAACGCATCAAAAGTCTCATTTATGCCAAAGGACAGTTTTTTGTTATTAACCATAGCATTGCGATTCAGACTCTTTCTAAGAAACAGTATTTCTTATTGATAGATTGTATCTATATCCAATATTGGTATTTCAGATTTTATTTGAGACTAGGGTTTTGAGGGTTTATGCCATAACTTAGCCTAGTGTGGTGTGTAGTATTTGTTCTTAGTTCAGTTGCTGTATTGCTGGCTAAGTTATTATAAGGATTGTCTGTGGTTTCTGCCCCCACATCTTCTCACAGATGTTTTGTTGCCACTGTAAAATGAAGTACACTCTCACTGTAGCCATTAAATCTGATTTTATCTTAACTCGTTGACTGTGGCATTTTTGTTGTATTTTTCCACGTATTAGCCTACACACTTTATATAATTTGTTGTAATACACACCTCTGCATTTATGTTGTATTTTCTGTATGATCACAATGAGGTGATTTCAGTTCTCAGGCAGGTAGATTGTTCTTGTGGAAAGTGTGCCTTTCTGGCCTCTGTGTGCATTTCTGTTCTTGCTGTGTTACTTTTGGCAGCTAATCTTTTAGGACATTAGTTTCCATGTCCTAATGTAGCTGTAAAATTATAATACTCATCCTGTTTACTTCATTTGTTAGGATTGTGACTGTATATCATACCCAAACCACCCAAATCACAGTGGTTTAAGTGGTCTGTGTTTTCACATAAAACAAGGTGTTTTTCAGGGAGTGCCACTAGGGTTGGTAGAGTGACCAGGGTTCTCATGTGTCTAGTCTTCTGCTGTCTGTCCCTGTGTGACGAGTGCATAGTGTCCTCCTCAAGGCCTCTTCATAGTCCCAGATGGCTGCTGCAACCACAGCCCTCAGGTCCATGCCCTAGGCCAATGCTATTCAAGTTGCATCTCATGAACTGAACTATTACCATTCACCAGGAGATAAGTGCAGAAACTGAAAGTAACTGTTTAGAAACTCATGGCTGTTTGGCATTGCCACAGCATTTTTTATTGTGTTCCCCCCCCCCCAAGTTGGAGTCTCACTCTGTTGCCCAGACTGGAGTGCAGTGGCCGCTCCCAGCCACCGCAGCCTCGACCTGCTGGACTCCGGCGATCCTTCCGCCTCAGCCTTCCAAATAGCTGGAACTACAGGCACGTGCTACCATACCCGGCTAATTTTTTGATTTATTGTAAAGATGGGGTCTCACCAAGTTGCCCAGGCGGGTCTCGAACCCACAGGCTCAGGCAATCCACTCACCTCAGCCTCCCATGGCGCGGGATTACAGGCTGAGCCACCGAGCCCGGCTCTGTTATTGTGTTTTATAAGAATACTGCTCTCCAGTGGATTGGGGGACACTGGTCTTTCACCCCAACCTGGCAGATAAAGGAGGGGCACGCAGGCAGAAGCTAATACAGGCATACCCCAGAACTTTCCCAGTAGCCCTGCCTAACAGCTGTGGCCTACGTTAGCTTCCCCATCTTTCAGCGAGGCTGAGGAGTTGTTTGTGGCCTTGCTCCAGTAGTGTAGGAGCTCTGTTAATTAGGAAAATGGAAGAACGGGAGTTGCAGGCAGCTAGCACTGAACCATTCAGCATAGAATCAGAACCACAGGGTCACAGCCCAGTTCCTGATTGCTGATGGCCTGGGGCTTGTGGCCATTTCTTGGGATTAGCAGAACTGTCACATATCTCTGGTGGATGCATATACTAAGGACACTGAAACAGTGAAATGATGTAAGTGATTATTTGGTTATTGTTTGTAGAAAAGACCATTTTTGACAAATTTTATTTGTATTTATATTTTAATGACTTAAAACTAAATTTGTAAATTGAATTACAGTTCATTCCTTTAAACGAACTGGATTATCTTTACGCATATACGATTAAGTTTAATTATCCTAGAATAAAATGTGGAAGTAGAACTCTTTGCAAAAATTACTTTAAAAAGATGGCTTTTCCTGGTTTGGAACTGATGTGAGCCTGTTGTGTCTTGCTGTGTAAAAACAATTTAGACTGGAAGTGAAAAGTGAAGTAGCTTGTAATTTAGTTGAGTTTTGTTTGTGTTCTCAAGTCATTATGTTTTTGTCCCTTTTCATTGAGAAGGGAAGTACAGTAAAATGTCATCACAAAAACGTCTTTATAGTAAAAGGCAATATTTCACACTGGCATTTTAATATTTTCATCTACCATAAAAGTCTTTGTTTCCTTCCTTGTGTTAAGTCAAAGTTTATTAAACCTCTACATTATGTAGCATTTGGTAATAGGCACCTGTAGAGGAAGGGATTAGAAAAGGCATGGTAGCTGCATCTTTAAGAGAAGATCTGACTGCTTACCCTAGGCACGTGTAAATGTTTGTGTAAATGTTGAGACTTTATTTTTATTTTTATTTTTTTGAGTTGGAGTCTCACTCTGTCGCCCAGACTGGAGTGCAGTGGTCGCTCCCAGCCACCGCAACCTCGACCTGCTGGGTTCCGGTGATCCTTCCGCCTCAGCCTTCCGAGTAGCCGGAATTACAGGTGTGCACTACCACACCCGGCTGATTTTTTGATT
Source organism: Carlito syrichta (assembly GCF_000164805.1). Lineage (NCBI taxonomy): Eukaryota > Metazoa > Chordata > Mammalia > Primates > Tarsiidae > Carlito > Carlito syrichta. The sequence continues at coordinate 198,138 of NW_007247368.1, forward strand.
TATTGTAGAGATGAGGTCTCGCCAAGTTGCCCAGGCGGGTCTCGAACCTGCGGGCTCAGGCAATCCGCTCACTTCGGCCTCCCAAAGTGCTGGGATTACAGGCTGAGCCACCGAGCCCGGCCAAGACATCTTTAAAGTCCTGAGAAAGCAGTGTATTTGCCATAGTAGGTGTGCAAAGGAGACCCAAGGGGACCTGTCAGTTGGTAAGGTTAAGGAGGAAGATTTGGAGTTGGGTGGACCCATGTGGGGTAGTGGAAGAGAGAGGAAAGTGGGTTCTAGGTGTAGAAACTGGTACCCCTGACTCTTCCTGGCTTTGCATGGTTATTTTTCCTCTGTGTCTCTCATCTTGTGGATAACTTACAGTTTCAGTGACTGGATTTGGAGAGTAGGAAAATGGTGGGGGCAGTGTTTGTTAATTGGTCTATATTAACAGTTTTGCATTGAAAACGGGTGATGGGTAGGGTGTGGTGGCTCATGCCTATAATCCAGCACTCTGGGAGTCTGAGGTAAGAGGATTGCCTGAGCCTGTGGGTTTGAGACCAGCCTGGGCAACTTGATGAGACCTCATTTCTACAATAAATCAAAAAAATTAGCTGGGCATAGTGGCGTGCACCTATAGTTCCAGCTACTTGGAAGGCTGAGGTGGAAGGATTGCCTGAACCCAGCAGATCCAGGCTGCGGTGACCGTGGTCACCTGCATTCTAGCCTGGATGACAGAGTGAGACTCCGACTCAAAAAAAGAACAAAGAAAAATGGGTGATGGTGCTTAGATGACCATCTAAAGGCAAACACTAGCATTTTGTTTTTTCTTTTAACTAGCAAAGATAGTGCCTGTGGTCATTTGCTATTTACTGTGAGTGAATGGTCACAAACAGTCACTGACTTCCAGGAGGGTCATGACTTTTTGTGCTTTCAAATCATCTTTCTCTTGACCATTCTGTTTGTAGAATATATAACTTGTCCATTTATTTTATCACAGAAAAGCCTCTTCATGTTATTTATAGAGAAAAATGTACTTTATCTGCCAGCCCAGGTGGTTTGATCTTGACTTTCTTTTTGCCCTATGAAGGTTGTGACAAGATGTAGTGGGTCTGATGGCAATGCCACAGCCATCTCTCACAGCCTTCTCTTCAGAGGCTCAGTCGGAAGAATCTGCTGGCTTTCTTCTTACAGGGAACAAACATTTGGGAAGCTCATGCTCAGCACTTAACATCTGACATAGCCGAATCACTTTTTAGTTGCTCTACACACTACAGAATGATACAGTTGCGTCATGATGGGTTGCAGACTAATTGGTTGGCAACTCTTTCTACTCAGCAGTCCTTCAACTGTTTCTAGAAAAAGAAACTGCTAGAGGATTCTGGGTGAGACCAGGCATGTGGTCTCTCAGAAGTGTGAATCAGCATGGTGAGGAGACTGCAAGGGTAGGAAGTCAGGAAGTCAAGGGACCTTACAGGTAGGTGGAGGAGGGAAGTGTGATTTGAGGACTAGGTTTTCCAGATTCCAGAATAGCAGATTGACAGTGTGTTTTTTCCAAGGTGCCTAAAAGCATTGTGTTTTTTAAAAATTATTATTCCTAAGTGTGAACTAATTTTTGAAATAGGATTTTTAAAATTTCAGGTCCCAGCGGGGCTCACTGGCTCAGCCTGTAATCCTGCGCTTTGGGAGGCTGAAGTGAGTGGATTGCCTGAGCCTGCGGGTTTGAGACCCGCTTGGGCAACTTGGCGTGACCTCATCTCTCCAATAAATAAAAATCACCCGGGCGTGGTAGTGCGCGCCTGTAGTTCCAGCTACTTGGAAGGCTGAGGCGGAAGGATCGCCGGAGCCCAGCAGGTCGAGGCTGCGGTGGCCGGGAGCAGCCACTGCACTCCAGTCTGGGTGACAGAGTGAGACTCCAACTCAAAAAAAATAAAAAATAAAAAAATTTACCTCCCCAAATGGAACTGAAACCTGTTGAGGGAGAAAATGCTTTTCTGACATTTGCTATCAGGGACCAGTTTTGTGGAAGACATGTTTTTCCACCTAGGGATTGGGGAATGGTTTTAGGATGATTCGAGCACATAACTTTTATTGTGTAGTTTGTTTATGTTATGATTACAGTGTAATATATAATGAAATAATTATGCAACTCATCATAACGCAGAGTCAGTGGGCACCCTGAGCTTGTTTTTCTGCAACTAGACAGTTCCATATGGGGTTAATGGGAGACAGCGCTAGCATCCCTGCCTCAGTCTCCCTCAGATCAGCAGGCATTAGATTCTCATAAGTAGCATGCACACTAGATCCCTCACATGTGCAGTTCACAGTAGGTTTCATGGAAGAAGGTAGAGCTCAGATAGTAATACAGATGATGATGGGGAGTGACTGCAAATACAGATGAAGCTTCTTTGCTTGCTCACCTGCTGCTCACCTGCTGCTCACCTCCTGCTATGCGGCCCGGTTCCTAACAGGTCATGGAACGGTACCATCCATGGCCCTGGGTTTGGGGAGCCCTGCTCTGTGGTCCCTGGTACTGTTCAGTGTGGGTTGTAGACTCTGGTTTTGATTTGGTGGATTTGTTCTTTATCTCTGAGTGGCTGGCTCTGCATCCCTCAGGTCTCAGCTTAAATGTCACCTCTCCAGGAGGGTTTTCTTACCATTTTAGTCAGGCCCAGTTCCTTTTCCTTCCTGGTTTTCTAAGATGCTGCCCGGTTTTAATGTCTTTACTGTTTTTATGGCACTGATTACCACTTGAAATGGTGCTGGTCTATTTGTTTACTTGTTCTGCCTGACCGAGCCCCCAGCTGGATGTGTTCCCAAGCAGCAGCAGCAGGTGAGCTTCTACAAGGGAGCATTTAATCCCTAGGTGGTGCTGACTGGGATTTCAAGGAGAGAGGTGCTAAGCGGAAGCGGGGAAGGAGCGTGTGCTGGGGAACTTGCAGAGTGCACAGACATCGAGGCAGAGGTGTTCTACCTAGGTGTGCCTGTAAGGAGGGGTCAGGCTGTGGAGTTTATCGGAGGGTTTTGGGAATTTGGTTCAAGGGCAGAGCTGAGCCCAGCCATTCTTGTGGTCTCTCAGTGTTTCAGACAACAGGTTTAGCAGCACTTGAGAGTGTCCAAGGCCCTGGCTTGGACTCACGCCTCCACGGCAACCCCTGCAGCTAGCCAGGTCACAGAGCTGTCAGAGCACCTTGTGTTTGTCAGTTAGGACAAAGAAGGGAAGTGTGAGGATCTGGAGGGCTCTATTCTTGTTTGCTTTTCCCCAGCAGAATCAAAGCTCTGAGAGCAAGGCCTCATCTATCTTATTCTGTGACTATCACAGGACCTCGCTCTCAGCTATTCAGTGAATAGGGCACTAATTGGATGAAAATGTGAACCAATACCTGCAATTTAGCGAACTCTGATTATTTCGTTTTTATCTGGGTTAGTGGTGTTGCAAGCCATGTTTTGAGGCAGTACATGTTGTCAGAGTGGAAGGTGGTTAGAGGGAGGCTCTGTGAGGGAAGCTCTGGGCCCTGCTTCTACTTGAGGAATGACTTAGCAGATAAGTGCATGATCAGAACTGTTTTATAAAGATTTTGTTTGGAAAAGGTAAATAAAAGGCCTATCTTACCTTATGGCGTCTGTGCTTCTTGATTCCCATTGATTCTTGATTCCCTGAATTTACTTAGTTCCATTATTTGCAAGTTGCTTGGGATGTAGCCGAAGTTATCTTTTTAGTTTGGACCATATATGTTTTTGGTTGCTCAAGGTTGTCTGCCTTTGGGGTCAAGTGGTCACTCTTCATATAGTCAGTTGTAGGCTCTAGGCCAGTGTCACATAAAACAAAGCATGGCCACCCAAAGAGACTCTGAGGAAGGATGGGAAGGCTGGGCCAGGGATCTTCTCTAACCCAGACATCTGTTAAGGATCTTTGATATTTCTGAAAAAGCAACACTGCTAGAACATTCCGGATTTGCAGATCAGAACTTAAATGAAGATTTTCAATGATTCACTTTAACGTTTCCTCTTTTTTTAGTTTGTCTCTTAAAATGTTTTTATTAAATACATCATGCCTGTAATCCCAGCATTTTGGGAGATTGAGGCAGGAAGATTGCTTGAGCCCAGGAGTTCCAGACCAGCCTAAGTAACATAGTGAGACCACGTTTCTACAGCAAATCAAAAAATTAGCTGTATATTGTGGTGTGCACCTATAGTTCGACCTGCTCAGGAGGATTAGGTGGGAGGATTGCTTGAGCCCAGGAGTTTAAGGTTGCAGTAAGCCATAATTGTGCCACTGCACTCCAACCTGGGTGACAAGGTGAGATCCTGACTCAAAAGAAAAAAAAATTCATCCAACATTTACGAAATAAATACTATGTGCAGAACAGTCTATTGCGCCTGAAAAGGATTTGAGTGAGTCTCCCTCTCAAGAATGGCTAGCTCTGTGGGGGGACATACCTTCACCAACTTTGTTTATTGCTGTTGCTTCAGGGCTGTGTGGTCCCTGACACATAATAGAAGCTTAATAAGTATTCATCGAATGTAAGGATATGAATAAGACACGGCCTCTGCATACAGAGTGGTTGGAGGTGAGAAGGAGTGAGACATGCGTGCCAGGGGCCCCCACATACCCTGCAGAGAGTGGGCCTTGGAGAAGTGGAGAATGGTTTCTGAGGAAAGGTCTTGGACAAGGAGGAAGCTTTTGAGGTGGGGATCACAGGGTTGGGCGGAATTTGGAGAACAGAACAGCCTTTTAGACAGAGGATAGAGGAAGGATATTTCTGTTGAATATTGGAGTCCAGCTTGGTTTGCTGAAGTGAGTGGTTGGGAGTATAACTGGAAAGATCTGAGCTCTGAAATCTGGGTTTCATGTGTTGGTCATTGGGGAACCATGGGTAGCCTTTTAGAAGATGAGGATGTGATCAGGACCATACTTTAAGAAAACATAGAGCTAGAACTCATCAGGAAGCTACTAAAAGAGTTCAGTGGAACCAAATGAGGGGCCTGATACAGGAGTCCTAGGAGTAGCTGGGGAAAGGGAGGAACTTGAAGTTACCAAGCAACATTTTTGTGCTTTGGTGCTAAAACACATCTTTGCTGTTAATGATTTGTATTACAGATAGGGAACAGCTAGAGTTCAGTGAAATAATTAGAGGCACATATTAGATGAACTGAGGATAGAGCTTCTTGTAGTGTTCTCTTGTAAGGGTAGGTAGAAATGATTCTGGTTTTGCAGATTTCGAATAGAGCCTCAGAGTTCAGTAATGTTCCTAAGATCATATACTATGAGAGTCAGATTTTGAACCCAGGTCTCCATAATTCTAAAGCCTATACTTGAAATTTTCCTATGCAGTGGCCTACAAAGGACAAATGAGAAAGACACTGAAGACAGGATGTCCAGAATTTTTTGGTTCTTTACTTCTGCTATTTGATAGTAAAGGGATGGGGACTCATTTAAGACTTTGTTAGACTCAGAAGTTGGGAAGGGGTTTATTCAAACATCAGAAGCTTTATGCCCATGGCATTTGTTACAAGTATGAGTAAACAAGTTAATGTAAGTTGTCTCATAAGTTGTTTGTTTGTTTTTTGAGGTGATGTCTCACTCTGTTGCCCAGATTGGAGTGCAGTGACATGATCACGGCTCACTGTGGCCTCCATGTCCTGGACTCAGGTGATCCTTTCACCTCAGCCTCCAGAGTAGCTGGAACTACAAAGCTCGTGCCTCCATGACCAGCTAAATTTTTTTTATTTCTTGTAGAGACAAGGTCTCACTATGTTGCTTTGCCTAGAGTGGTCTTGAACTTCTGGGCTCAAGTGAAATTCCTGCCTTGACCTCCCAAAGTGCTGGGATTACAGGCATGAGCCACTGCTCCCGGCCTGTATTCTTAAGTCAAGGATGTCATTCTGATCAGTCCAGACTGGGAAGCAATTGTCTTATTATGTGCTAAGCAGATATTCATTCCTTTTGTAGAATTCTGTGACAATTTCAGCTGCTTTCTTGTATTGCACCTCTATTTTCTGACATTTTCTAATTTAGTTCTTTTGATTTGGGCGCTATTTTGTCTTTTAACTAGAAACCGCACAATTATAGGATGCATACATTTGTGAACATTGGCAAAATTCATCTCTCATCTGCTGCATACAGTGCATCTGTGGCATTTGGTCTCCAGCTGAAATCTGTCTGAGGCCTTTATCCTGATGGGTTTTGCTCTTTAGGTGTGTTCCCCTTCTTTTGGGTTTCTTTCTGTGGCTGCCAGGTAACGTATGCTATTAGTGTTTTCTTTTTTTACAATCCTCTTATCGTGGAATAAAGCACAGATGCCTACAACCAAGAAAGTATATGTGTCACCCAGGTGTGGATCTCTGGATATTACCTGTGATATGTCTTCTAAATCTGTTATATAATAACCTGAGATTCTTTCCCTTCATTGTTCTATTTTCCTAAATTTAATTTGTTGATGAGCCCAAGCAATTTGACTTGAATAATCTCTTGCAATCTGGGTTTTACTGATAGCATAGTACAGCAAAAGATGTGTTTCTGACCAAAGGTTTGTGAAACTCAGGTCTGATCGTTTGGGCCAGATTACAGATGGTGTAGTGTACTTTTATCAGGAAGCACATAATGTCTGATTTTTGTTCCTTTTTGATATTTTTAGTCTATGTCCATTAATTCATTGCGGGTTTCAATATTGCACGATTTTATATCTGTCATTTCATTTTTATTTATTAGTTGAAACAATTTTATATGGCAGTGCTTCCTGTCATCTGCTATTTCATTACCCAGTTGCACAACATGTATAGGAATGGCAGGATAAAGGCTAGATTCCTTTCCTTTATTTAGTTTTCAAATAATGCATTGGTACTCTTAAACCTATTTAATGAATTTCTGTTAATTGCAGGTCTTAATCCTTTATGGAAGCCAGGTCGCCCCTTTATTGGCTAGTGGGAGACTTCAAGGTGACTTCTGAGTCCTTCTGACCCGACCCTGGCTGTCTCTCATAGTTTCCTTGCTATCTGTATGCTTAGATGTTCTGTCCTCTTGTACATTTCCTGCAGCAGACCTGTGATCTGCATTTCTTCTTGAATGTCTGGTTTCCTTTAGTGGTAAATGATATTTCAAGAGCGTAAGCTAAGACTTTTGGGTCTTATTGCTACTGCTGCTGTGTTATTATTTCTAGGCCTTTGACTCATATGTTAGTGCTGGGAAATATTATATATTATACCATACAAATCATACTGGTACAACTTACTGATATTTCTCATTTACATCCAAGATTACAGAGTTTTTATTTAGTTTCAACTGTATTCCATCTGTCTCTCCTTTCTGGTTCTCAAGGGCACAGGGGGTAACAGAATTAGAATGTCCCATAGTTGCCTCTTTATCTCATCTATCCATATGGCAGTCTCAGAGTAACAGTACTAGGACTCCATCACCAGTCATGATGTCTGAAAACAGTGAAGGAAACATTTTTGTTTGCATGCTCCCTATTCTCCTCCCATGTGTTGAGTCATAGTAGAATGCGTGTATTTTTAGGTTACATACTATGCATACTTTTTTTTTAGTTTGAGTTTGAGTCTTACTCTGTCGCCCAGACTGGAGTACAGTGGCCACTCCGGCCACCACAGCCTCGACCTGCTAGGCTCCAGCGATCCTTCTGCCTCAGCCTTCCGAGTAGCTGGAACTACAGGCGTGCACTACCACGCCCAGCTGATTTTTTGATTTATTGTAGAGATGAGGTTTCGCCTGCCCAGGCGGGTCTCGAACCCGCGGGCTCAGGCAGTCCACTCACCTCAGCCTCCCAAAGGCATGGGATTACAGGCTGAGCCACTGAGCCCGGCTTCTATGCATACTTTTAAACTCTCATTCAGTTGAGTTCTTCAAGTCACTCTACGTCTGATCTTCAACACTTGTCCTTATATGAATGTCTCTCTAGTCATTTTGGTGGTCTAATGTTTGTTTTCTAGTAGATTCCTTAGAAAGGGCCCATAGTAACAACATTTACTGACTCCTTAAATGTTTATAATTTACTTGAAAGGCACTTTTGCTGCCTCATGCTTTCTTTCCTTGAGTGCCTTAAATATGTAGCTACATTTTCTTCTGGCATAAAGTATTGCTGTCAAAACCTAGTGATAATCTAATTTTGTTCTCTTGTAATTCACATACTCATTTTGGCTAGCTGTCTGCAGAAATTTTTCCTTTAAAGTGCAATAATTTTAGTAGACTGGATCATTATGTGTCAGTGCATGGTGGGCTCTAAAATGTCACATTTCAAATCGTTTTCTTTTAGGAAAGTGTTCTTGAATTACAGTTTTTAATATTTGTTCTGTTCCTTTGATTTGGTTTGTTCAGGTGCTCCTGTTGTCTATATGTTGGTTAATCTTTGTTTATGTTTACTATTTGTCACTTTCTCCTGAATCGTGTTTGTATTGTTTATTTATTTTGACTTTTGTAAGTGTTCTTCATTTTGGCTTCTCTTTTTCTTAAGGCATTGTTAACCGTGTTTACTCACTTATATATTCTTTCTGGTTTAGTCTTCATTTCTAAAATGATTTTGTCTGTCACTTCATTTCTGAGTTTTCCTGTTTCTGATTCCTGTTTGCTCTCAAATGTCTGGTATAATTTATTTAATGCTATAGTTATCTTGTTTTGAAGTCATATATTACTGTTTTGGTATGTATGTTTATGATGTTTTTTTAATGAGCTTAGTTTTTGTTGTGTGTTCCTTGTCTGTGGGGTTGTTATTCTACTCCTTATTCTTTTAATACTAGCAATTTATGAGGTTTATACCTCAGTATCCTTCTTTTGCTCATTTTTCTGTGATTTTAAGTTTCCTGAACTTTTAGATGTAGTTCAGAGTAATTTTTTTCCTTTTTAAAATTTTTTTTTATTTCACAGAACTCCTTCTTCTGTTGTTTTCATGTAGTGTTAAAAACATGGCAACTTGGTGTATGTGATTTTCCGACTCTGTTCCCCTCCTTCATTCATTTGGATCTTCTTTTTCTTTCATTTGTTTTGTCTGTTTTGCTGAATTTATACTGCCTTACCTGTGGGTTCTCCTCTGCTATGGGACCATGTTCCTTCAAGAAGCTGTGGCGGGTCTATTTTTAGAGCTCACCAGTGGGGAGACTATTCCAGCTCTTGAGGCCTCCCTGGTCTCGACACTGATCCACTGTCAGTATAGCAACCCCACCAGGCTCAGCTGCTCTCATCATGGTGGCCTCCCTCGTTGCTTGGTGGCTGTTTTGGGATCCTCCTGATCTCAGCTTTGTCACATACTCCACTGCTTGACTCTGTATTTTCTCATACAGATAGATGCTCATAAACACAGGTCTTAGGACTGTTGTAGTTTATTCTGTCCTGGCTGCTAGTATTTGGTGGTTTGTAAAGATGTCTTGGTTCTTGATTTTATTGTGTTGCCAGAGAAGTTTGCTTTGACTCTCCAGTTGATCCCTTCCTATGAATGAATCAGGGACATCCACAAACCACGCTGCCAGTGCTGCCATCCTTCCAGTACTCCTGGTATGTTAGTTTTTGTTGAAATGGCTTTTTACTGAGCCCCAGGATCACAAACACTCAAATTCTTAAATCTTGACCTATTCTTTGTGATGGCTGCCACATTTCAGTATAAACTACCAGGGAGTAATAATTATGCAAGGCAAGACCAGACAGAGGAATTGATTATTCATTACTAGCTGACTTTTGTCCCCAATTCCATTGATGTGGTCTAGTCTATGTCAGAAGCACAAATACCTAATTTTATTCCTAAAATTTTTTCTAGGTCAGTCCTGGGTTCATTCAAGGGGCCTCCTTGGTCCTTTCACCTTAAATCAATACTTTGATTGGCCTGTGAAATTTCACCATTGATGGTGAGAATTTGCAGTTCTCAATATCATGATCCCCTCCACCACCTGGTGTTTGTGTTAGAGGTTTCAGTCTTCCTATTGGTTAGAGTGCATTCCTTAAAAGATAACTTAAAGGCTAGGCATGGTGACGTGCAACTTGTAGTCCCAGCTGCTTGGAAGGCTGAGACTGAAGAATCGTCTGAGTCCAGCAGGTCGAGGCTGTGGTGGTGACCATGAGTGTGCCACTGCATTCTAACCTGAGCAACGGAGTGAGATTCCAACTCCAAAAAAAGGGGCATAATTCAAATAGAAAAAAAAAAAAATCTCAAATGTGTAGCCATTGGGTCAGTAGTACTATTTATTTTATGTAAATATAGAGTATATTAATAGTAGGAGATCATACTTTCCAAAGTTGGTAATGCCATACAAAGTAAGATTCAAATGCCAGTGATGCCATCCATGGATTAAGATGTGTCTTGTGGCCACGCTCGGTGGCTCAGCCTGTAATCCCAGCACTTTGGGAGGCCGAGGTTGAGTGGATTGCCTGAGCCCGCAGGTTCGAGACCCGCCTGGGCAACTTGACGAGACCTCATCTCTATAATAAATCAAAAATTAGCCAGGCGTGGTAGCGCGCACCTGTAGTTCCAGCTACAGGCTGGAAGGCTGAGGTAGAAGGATCACCGGAGCCCAGCAGGTCGAGGCTGCAGTGGCAAAGAGTGGCCACTGCACTCCAGTCTGAGTGACAGAGTGAGACTCCAACTCAAAAAAATAAAAGATGTATCTTGTATTTCTTAAATGCAGAATTAATTAATCTGCACATATATTATGAAGTCATTTTCAATGGGAAAAGGAAAGTCTTTTTGACAAATGAGGTGGAACAACCGGATATCCGTATGGAAAAAACAAATAACCCTATTTCGTACCATACATAAAAATTAATTTGAGATGGATCATTGAGTTAAATACAAGCTAAAACTGTAAAGCTTCTAGAAGAAAACAGCATCTTTACCTTGATGTAGAGAATGATTTTTTGTAGAGAATGATTTCTTCAAAAAGAGATGAGTATTAGCCATAAAAGAAAAAAAATTGGAATTCATCAAAAGACATTGTTAAGAAAATTAGTAGGAAAGACTCAGACTGTAAGAAAATAATTGTATCCAGAATACGTAAAAACCTTTCAGACAGACTCTAGACAGCACTCTTATTATAACTCAATAATAAGACCAAGTCAATTTTTAAAAAGTAGACAGAGACTTAAATGGAGACACATGAAAGGCAGATTAGCCCATGAAAAAGTGCTTAGTATGATTAGTTATCAAGAAAATACCAATTAAAGCCACAATAAGAGACCAACCACAGCCATTAGAGTGACTAAATGAAAAAGATGGATAATCCTGAATGTTGGCAAGGATCATAGTCACTCAGAGAACTGTCATATGTTGCAGGTCAGAATGAAAAGGTATAACCTTAGCTGGGCGTGGTAGCGCGCACCTGTAGTTCCAGCTACTTGGAAGGCTGAGGCGGAAGGATCGCCGGAGCCCAGCAGATCGAGGCTGCAGTGGCCGAGAGCGGCCACTGCACTCCAGTGTGGGCGACAGAGTGAGACTCCAACTCAAAAAACAAACAAACAAACAAAAAACCCAGTAGATTTCTATGGGTAGGATGGAGATTGACTGGGAAAGAGCTTGAGATAACATTTTGGCATTTAACAAAATGTAAATCCTACAATACTATTTAATAAAATTTTAGTTTTTAGATTTAATCTGAATTTTAATTATATGTGTATTTCATATTTATTATGGAATACATTAGAGAAGAACTTAAATCAAAGATTTCACATTTGGTTTTGCTCACTGTCTATCAGTTTTCACATACATTGACTGGTTATGCAGTAAATATAATTAAAACTGTGGTTATGCTGTGAACTATTCAGATCACATCAGTTACTATTCATGAATTTTCTTCTAGATGTCTAAGATATCTAATAGTAGCTTATAGTAATGGGATTCTTTCCTCATGTAAGTTTGTCTATATTATCCCGTACCAGGGACTATTTACATAATGTCCTGTGATGAGTTGGTGAACTTCAAGGAGAAGGTCATGCCAAATTATTACTTGACATTGTCTTTGTCAGGTAATTTTGTGTTCCTCCATTTTACTTTTTTAATTTGGTTATTTAAACATCCTTTCATCTTGTCTTATTATGATAGACCTCTGGATATACTGGCTCCTAAGATACAACCTGATTTTGGTGGGGGGGAGGTCAGCTTCTCGCTCTGTCGCCCAGGCTAGTGTGTAATAGTCCATCATGGCTTACTGCAGTCTTGATCTCTTGGGCACAAGTGATCCTCCCGCTTCAACCTAGTTGGAATGAGCTCTTTTCTCTATTTTTCATGTCTTAGCTGTTTTGTTAGTGTTTGTATTAAAAATTCACTTGTGCATGAAGAGCAGCTTGTTTATAAATATTTATTATAGCCCATTTATGAATATTTTATAAGAATGCAATTGAATATTATATCTAGATAATATTATATATTTTTCCCAGTGTTAATTGGGAGGACTTTAGTTTTATGGAGAGCTCTGAGTTCATGCTTTATGTACCAGACATTTTTGTGAACTGCTTTGTGGACGATCAGATACTGTTAAGAATTCATTCAAATATATTTACAAGAAAGCGGCAGGGCAGTATGTATTTATTTTACCAAGTGCTGTAGGTTAGGAACTGTTCCATATCTCATTTGCCTCAGGGCAAATACAGGATAAATGTGGCCAGATTTTAAAGATAATTAATTTCTGTTGTGTAAGAAGCTTCCATATTGATGAGATTTGAATATAACATGACAGTTTTTATGAACCCTCATTAAAATATTATTCTTTGTGCATTCTTTTTCTTTAAATATGTTGCACCTTTTGTACCTAATTTGTGGCTGTTTCATTTCTGTATTATGTAACAGTATATCGAGATACAGACTACACTTTGGAATATCATTACTGGATTGAGTAAAGATATACTAGACTTTGTAATGCTTTTAGGCAATGAGACAATAGGATAGCCATGGCATTTTCTGCTTATAATGTGAGACAGTGGTTATTACGTCTTTGCCTTTTTTACTCATACATAATATAATCACAATAATGAATTTTTGCACAACAGATGAATCTGGATTTGTGGTATCATGGACTGAGAGATTTACCCATAATGCACACAAATGGAAAACCTACAATGGAATGCTTTTGTTTAGAAACTATGATCTATTTTAATTTATTGGCTTATTTAAAACTAGCTTTGTGGGAGCTAACATGTATTTAATGAATTGCTGAGGGCAATCTACCTTTAGCATGACTAGAAAATCTTTCTCTACTCATGTGCTATAAAAAATGGGAGGATTGGAAAGCAGCTGGTCATGTTGCTTGCTGGGTTAGGCCCAGATGAAGGCTTTTGAGTTTTGTGTCATAAGTTGCCCATTTAGACAATGGCAATGTAATGACAAATGTTTGTTTGCTTAGGGTAGTGATGTCTTTCTTTTATCCCTTGGGCATTTGTCCTACTTTTATTCTTAGTAGGGAAAATGCCTACTCTGAGCAAGGCATTGTCTGAGAATTAGCTGGGAACAAAACTGATGTTGCTGCCTTTCGGCATCTTAGTTAGGTTTTCTTTGGGGTGCTGGGTGCAAATACAGATAGTAAATAAACGTCACATTGTGACAGGAGGTGCTAGGCTTCATGGTTTTTAAACTGGGAGCCCCTGAACGTCTAGACATTTTATGCAGTATTTTGCATGGCCTCTGCATTTGTGATAGAGAGAATCTTGGCAAAGGTTAAGAACCAGTATTCTAGAGTCTGATTTGGGGTATAGTTACCACATATTGATTTCTTTATATATGCCAAGAGGTGGTAGCCTCTATAAATTCCCTAGGCAACTGATTCTATTATCTCCTCTTCTGTGTGATCAGATTAAATTTTCTTGGGCATTGTTTTCATTTTATGTCCCAGTAATTATTTACTGCCAATTAGAACTCTGACAGTTTCTCTTGTTAGCCTATCTGACATAACATTGATGGTAGAGCTAGAAAATGATTTCCTATAATTCCCTTTATAGTTAATTTCCACCCTCAAATTGTAGAATATAGTAATATTGTTAATAGGTAAGTGGTGGCTGTTTTATGTGTTAATTGCCAGGAGTCAGCTATTAAAAAAATTTTTTTTTGACAGTAAAAGCTTTTCTTAACATAGAAGATTAGGGGCGGTATCTTGATCCTTGTTTTAATGATCATCATGTGATGGTCGTAGGCAGAGAGCTCCAGTGTGCATTTCTACAAAATTTTGAAGTTTAGCTTGCGCTAATCCTGGTGATGACATGTGACTGACAGACATCTATCTACACAGACGGTGGGACACAGCAGAGCACAGCTTTGTGCCACATGGCCAGTTTAACTTTGGGGCTCTAAGTAAGGATTTTAAGAAAGGTTTCTGTGTTCTTAAAACCTGGGAAATTAATAGATCTTCTGGACAGTTTGGCTCCCAAATTTCTATGAGTCATGGACCAAAAATCGGGATTCCTTAGTTATTAATATTTCTTCTTTGTCAGTAGCTTTGTCAAGAACTTCCTTTTAACATGTATTTATTTTTCATGTAGAGGAGCTTTTACTATTTTGTATTTTAGCACAAGGGGCAGATGTCTTTAGTTCTGAGCTGTGCTTTGCAGCATGTCCTGTCTTTGGAATGTTTCTTTCAACTTGGACAGCTCTCTTTGTTAAAAGGCCAACCCTCTTAGTGAGATGTTCTGGGAAGAGGACCCCTTGATATTTGAAAGGTGAGAAATCCATTTAAACCATGTGATGGCTTCCACAGCCCTGCTGCTGTGTTCTGCTTGTTTTAATATAAGTGATAGATGCTCTGGCTGGTTGTATTTAGTAATTGGAAGTGAACTATATAATACAAATGACATTTCATGGCAAATGTGAGGGCACCATGGATGACACTCGATTTCAGCGTTGCCTGCCTTTAGGTTTAAAGGTAGAAACCGTAATGGAATTTAATTATCAGAGAATATATTCAAGTATTAGTTCAATGCATTTATAATACCCTTAGTTGTTGGGTAACTGTTTGGTTATTGTGCATGACACTGAGTGTGTGTGATTTAGAATGCCAGTGTATGCAGTGCAGCAATAGAAATGCTAATAGGCTGTGTGGAAGGAGCCCTGCCGTCAACACTTTGTCAGCAGTTTGCTGCCAGATAGTCTTCTTGGAAAGACATAATCTGTAATCAAAGAGGAATTTGTAGAAATAGCAAACAGAGACAAAAAATGTTATGATATAAAATGGTGCTTACTGCTTTCTTTCATGAGATGCTCAATTAAACCTTATTAATGACTTCCTCCTTCTGTTTTTAAGTATGTATACAGGCTCATTGGTATGTCACAGGATGAATAGGATTTGGTAATACTCCATTTTTGTCCTAGGGCTTGTTTTATTGGTAGCATTGAACAGAACATCTTATATTCAGGGAGACTCTTTAGATTTCATATTTAAAGCCTCTGTGCCTGTTCACATTGAGAGAGATTGTGAGCATGCTTGAGGTGGTCCATGTAACCATGGATTGCATGTATGGAGGCTGTGTGTGTGACTTTGTTCTACAAGCAGTTGAAATCATGTGGCTGCTTTATGTTCTTAGAAGTTTTAAGTATAGAAGATTGGTCACCAGACTGTTGGTATGTACAGCTGTCATTATATAGGGCTGTTCCTATTCTGTTTTATTCTCTAATAGTATGATTGGTGTAAGTTCCAACTCTGTCACTCAGATACCATCTATCATCTGCTGGAAGGCTAGCTACATAGAAAGAAACAGCAGGATGGAAAGAAAGGAGAGAGAAAGCAAAGGCCTGTGACATAAACAAAACAACCTGTGATTTTGAAAAATGTTTATGTGATTTACAAAAAACCCAAAAAGTTTTAAAGGAGTACTGCTGGGCATGGTGGCTCACACCTGTAATTCCAGCACTTTGGGAGGCCAAGGCAGGAGGATCATTTGAGACCAGATTAGGCAACAGAGTGACATCCTGTCTGTACAAATAACAGGAAAATTAGCCAGGTGTGGTTGTGCATGCCTGTAGTCCTGGGTACTTGGGAGGCTAAGGCAGGAGAATCATTTGATCCAAGAACTGGAGGCTATGGTGAGCTGTGATCATGCCATTGTACTCTGCTCAGACCCTAAAGAAACAAACAAAAAATATCCTGAAAAAAGTTAATTTCCCATCCCTGGGCATTTATTTACATAGATTCTCTTTCCTTAAACCTAACCTTACCTCACATAGCTAATCATCACTATTACATTCATATATATTCTTCCAAAGTGTCTCTATGCATTTATAAGTAAATGTAAAAAATATCAAATTATGTACATCATTATGCAACTTGCTCTTAAAAATGTATACATTGGAGATCTTTCCATATCAGTATATAGACAATTTCTTTCTCTTCCTGGCCCTTCCTACCTCCCACTCCAACCCCAGCCTGCATGGCATTCCATTGTATGGATGTTTCATAGTTTATTGAATTAGTCCCCTATTAATGGACATTGGATTACTTCAGTGAATCAACTTGTTATTGTTATTTTATATATATGCAAATTTATCTTTAGAATTAATTGCAATAGATGGTAATCCTGGGGAAATAGGTGAACATATTTGTAATTTGATAGATATTGTCCAGTTGCCCTCCCACTCAGACTGGAGTGCAGTGGCTGCTCCCAGCCACTGCAGCCTCGACCTGCTGGGCTCTGGCAATCCTTCCTCCTCAGCCTTCCAAGTAGCTGGAACTACAGGCGTGCGCTACCATGCCCAGCTAAGTTTTGCTTTATTGTAGAGATGATGTGTCACCAAGTTGCCCAAGTGGGTCTTGAACCCGTGGGCTCAGGCAATCCACTCATCTTGACCTCCCAAAGTGCTGGGATTACAGGCTGAGCCACCGAGCCGGCAGAAATTTCTTTAAAAAATAATGAGAATTTGTTTCTCCATCACCTGACCAGTAGAGTGCTGTCAGCTTGAATATTTGCCAGTCTGAACAATATACTTTTGATATAACTTTAATTTGCATTTTTCTCATTATACTTTTACTCTTTTCACTTCAATCTTTGACTTATTTATTTAGAATTATTTTGGGCCATTTTGAATCATGCTGTATATGAGGTATGGATATAACTTTATTTTTTCCAGATGACTTCCTAGTAACCGCAACAGAATTTACTAAATAGTTCATCTTTTCCCACTATTTTGAAATGCCAACTTTATTGTAGACTAAATTTCTGAAAGTAATTTTAAACTGAATGACAGTAACAAGCTTTTATCCTTATCTACTCAGCTTTATGCCTGATTATTTGTGAGAATGGTTTTAGTAACCGGTGACCTACACTTATGTATCTTTATAATTGGCACAAAATGTAATTCTCCGGTCTTTTTTGTAACCAACCTCAGTCTTACATGAAGGGTGCAAGTACAGTACAAAGAACCTTTTTTCCTGAATCATTTGAGAATAAGTTGCCAAATGATGCCCCTTTACACCTTGATACTTGGATGTGTATGTCTCACAAACAAGCACATTTTCTTATATAACCCCAAATTAACATTGATATATTATTACTGTCTAGTCCTCAGATGGCACACATGGTTTGCCTTTTATTCCAGTGTCTTTTGCAGGAAAAAGATCTAGTCAGAATTTTTCATTGTATTTATTTATCATGTTTCTTTAGTCTTCTTCAGTTTGGAGCAGGTTTTTTTGTCTTTATTTTTATGACTTTGACAGTGTTGAAGATTGCAGGCCAGTTATTGTTGAATGTTTCTCAGTTTGTACCTATATTGAATTTCTTCATGATTAGATCTGGCTAGAGGTCTCTCACTGCACTGTACCAGGAAAGGCACAATTTTGGTTGGTTCTGTTTTTGGTGTTCACTGTGATCACTTGATTAGGATTGAGGTCTGCCAGGCCTCGTTACAATTAGTGAATATTTTGTGGAAAGGTGATTTATGACTGTGAAAACATCCAGTTACTTAGCAGGTATTTGGTTTATTCATTAACTTATATCAGCATGCACATATGGTTTCCTGCTTTTCTAGGTTGTAATCTATTCCTATCATTATGTATTGATTCTCAGATTTTTGCAAATTTGACTAGCAGAAGTCCTTTCAAGCCGGTTTTGGTTTGTCTTCTACATGCCCCTATCATTCTTTGAGCACTTTTTTGCTTTCTGTCATAAGGAGTTTTTCCAGGGGTCTCCTCCTTAGAAGCAGCCATTGTCACCAGCTTCTTGTATCTTTCCGGAGATACTTTATGTGTATACATATTTGTGTGTATGTGTGTATACAAATTTTAGTTTTTGTGAGTTAGATTTTTTATTTTAATTAGACTTTAGTTTTTACTTTTGTGAATTAGATTAATTTTGTGAATTGATGTCTAACATATATTCATGAAAGAATATAAATTGTAAGTGTAGAGCTAGTGAATTTTCATATAGTGGACATATCTACCTAACTTCTACTCATATCAAGAAATAAGCTATTGTGTGTACTCCAGAGGGCACCATGACTTCCCAGCTGCCAACCCCATGTTGACCACTGCTGTGCCCTCAACCATCATAGATTAGTTCCATCTGTTTTTGAATTTTATACATAAAGGAAATTATGTTACATATATTTATGTTTGTTTTATTGACCCAGCATATGTTTATGAAATTCATTCTTTTTGTATGTTGCAGTAATTTCTTTTTATTGCTATATAAGTGTCATTCGATGAATATATTGCAGCTGATCCCAGTTCTACTATTGATGACTATGTTTTGACAGTTAGAAAGATTTCAGCGGGCTCCGTGGCTCAACCTGTAATTCCGCGCCTTGGGAGGCTGAGGTGAGTGGATTGCCTGAGGCCGCGGGTTCGAGACCCGCCTGTGCAACTTGGTGAGACCTCATCTCTACAATAAATCAAAAAAATTAGCCAGGTGTGGTAGCG